>NC_064811.1:100128893-100279215 GCF_023721935.1 Panthera uncia
AAAGAAAAGAAAAGAAAAGAAAAGAAAAGAAAAGAAAAGAAAAGAAACTGAAAATTCAAAGATAGGTATTTGAAAATATTCAATTAGAGGGGAAAAAAGGATGAAAAAAGTGAAGTGTAAGATATTTATAGGACACCATCATGTATATCAATATGTGCACTGTGGGATTCTCAGAAAGAAGAGAAAGAGAAAGGACCCTTATTCAAAGAAATGATGGTTGGGGCATCTAGGTGTCTCAGTCAGTTAAGCATCTGATTATGATCTCAGCTCAGGCCATGATCTCATGGTTTGTGAGATCAAGCCCGCCATCGAGCCCCACACTGGCCTCTTCACTGACAGCACAGAATCTACATGGGATTCTCTCTCTCTGCCTCACCCCCACTTGTGCTCATGCTTGCTCACTCGCTCTCGCTCTCTCACTGTCTCTCAAAATAAATAAACTTAAAAAATGGTTGAAAATTTCCTAAATCTGGGGAAGAAAATGAACATCCAGATGCAAGAATCTCAAAACACACCAAATAATACATCAAATAAATTTACACCAAGACATTATAATCAAACTGTCAAATGACAGACAAAGAGAAATTTCTGAAAGCAGCAAGAGTATTATTCTCTACAAAGGAACCCTCTCCCCATAAGACTACCATTGGATTCTTAAGCAGCAACCTTTCAGGCCAGAAGAGAGTGGGATAATATTTTCAAAGTACTAAAAGAACAAACTGCCAAATGAAAATGCTATAATGAATAAAATTGTCCTCCAAAAGTGAAAGATAAAGACTTTCCTGGACAAACAAAAGCTGAGGGAGTTTATTACCAGTAGAACTACTTTATAAGAAATGCTAAAGGAAGCTCAAGTTGAAATGAAAAAACACTAAATATAAATATGATAGCATGAGAGTGTATAAAACTTATTGGTACAAGTGAAATATATAGGCAAATATAGAATGCTGTATAATTGTAACAGCAGTAGGTAAATCACTTTTAATTCTAGTATAAAAGTTAGAATTCAAAAGTATTAAAAAATAACAACTAAAAATATATTAAAATATACAATATGAAAAGATGTAAACTGTGATAACAGTAACTATAAAGGGGAAAGAGGAAGTTAAGGTATAGTTTTCTAATACAATTGAACTTGTTCCTAGCTTAAAATAAAATGTTGCAACTATAAAATATTTTGTGTAAGCCCCTAGATAACCACTCACATGAAAATAAAACTATGTAAGTTACACAAAAGAAAAAGAAAAGGGTATCAAAGCATAACAACACCAAAAATCAACAAAACATAAAGGAATATATCAAGACAGGAAAAGACAGAAAAATAACTATAAGACTAATGGAAAACAATTTTTAAAATGGCAATAGTAAATCCTTTTTTATCAATAATTAAATGCAAATGTATTAAAATTCCCAATCAAAAGACATGGAGTGGTTGAAGGGATTTAAAGAAAAAAAAATGACCTAACTATATGTCATCAACAAGAAACTTACTTTAAGTTTAAGGACATACATAAGCTTAAAGGGAAGTGGTGAGGAAGAAAAGATAATTATGAAAATAGTAACCAAAAACCAGCACTTGTGGCTATATTGCATCAAACAAAATAAGTCTGAACTTATGTCTAGATTGTCAAAAACTGTCACAAGAAGCAGAGGAGGACATTATATGATGATAAAAGAATCAATTCACCATGAAGTTATAACAATTTTAAATACATGTGCCTTAATATCAAATCACCTAAATATGTAAAGCAAACAGGACAGAACTAAAGGGATAAATAGAAAGTAATACAATAACAACAGGGGATTTCAACATCTCACTTTCTTTTTTTATATATTTTTATTTATTTTGAGAGATAAAGAAAGAGTGAGCAAGTGGGGAAGGGGCAGAGGAGAGGGAGAGAGAGAATCCCAAATAGGCTCCATGCTGTCAGCACAGAGCCTGATGCAGGGCTCAATGCCACAAACCATTAGATCATGACCTGAGCCAAAATCAAGAGTCAGACAGTTTACCTACTGAGCCACCCAGGAATCCCAATATCTCACTCTCAATAATGGGTAGAACATCCAGACAGAAGATCAATAAGGAAACAGAGGACTGGAACAATACTATAAACCATATGGACATAACATATATGTGTAGAACATTCCACCAAATGGTAGCAGAACACACATTCTTCTCATGTGTATACATATCTTTCTATAGACTAGATCACAAGTTAAGGCCAAAACACCTCTTAACAAACTTAAGAATAAAATTATATCAAGTATTTTTTTAATCACAATAGAATGAAACTAGAAATCAATAGCAGAAGGAAAACTGGAAAATTCACAAATATGTGGAAATTAAACAGCACACTCTTAAGTAACCATAGAGTCAGAGAAGAAATCAAAATGGAAATTAGAAAATACTTCAAGACAAAAAAAAAAGGGGAGGGGGACACAATATACCAAAACTTATGAGATGCAGCAAATTACATGCCAACAAACTAGATAGCCTAGAAGAAATGGATAATTACTAGAAACACAACATGCCAACACTAAGTAATGAAGAAATAGAACATCTGAACAGACCTATCACTAATATAGAGATTGGATCAGTAATCAAAAACTTCCAAAGAAAACTTCAGGACCAGATCACTTCACTGGTAATTTCTACCAGACATTTAAAGAATTAATGCTTTTTTTTTTCCAAACTCTTCACCAAAACTGCAAAGAACAGAATACTTTCCAAATCATTTTATGAGCTAGAATTACCATGATACCAAAGCCAAAGAAAGACTGCATGAGTAAAGAAAAATGAATCCCAATATCCCTGATGAACATAGCTGCAAAAATTCTTAACAAAATACTAACAAACTGAATCCTATAGTATGTTAGAAGGATAATTCACCATAACCAAGTGGTATCTATCCTGGGATTCAAGGAAGTTCAACATATGAAAATTAATTAATGTGGTATTACACGTTAAAAAAAAAAGGATTAGGGACACCTGGGTGTCTCAGTCAGTTGAGTCTCTGATTTTTGGTTTTGGCTCAGGTCATTATTGCATGGTTTCATGGGTTTGAGCCCCAAGTTGGGCTCTGCACTAGCAATGCAGAGCCAGCTTTACAATCTTTCTTTCCTTCTCTCTGGCCCCTCCCCCACTCGTTCTATCTCTGTCTCTCTCAAAAAAAAAAATTTTTTTAAAAATAAAATAAAGGATTAAAATCACATGGTCATCTCAATGCAGAAAAAAAAAAAAACATTTGACAAAGATTCAACACTTTTTCATGATAAAAACTCTCAACAAACTAGAAATAGAAGAAAAGTATCTCAACAAAATAAAAGACATATATGAAAATCCCACAATTAACATTATCATCAACATTGAAAAACTGAAAGCTTTTCCTCTAAGACCAGGAATAAGGCAAGAATGCCCATTCTCATCACTTCTATTCAACATAATACTGGAAGTCCTAGCTAGAGTAATTAGTCAAGAAAAAGAAATATATGTCACCCAAACCAGAAGTAAAAATTTCAGTTTGTAAATGAAATGACTTTTATGTGTAGTATACTTTAAAGACACCACCAAAATCTATTAGAACTAATAAATGAATTCAGTAAAGTAGCAGGATACAAAATCAATATACAAAAATCCACTTGCTTTTCTGTATACTAGCAACAAATTACCTGAAAAAGAAATTAAGAAACTAATCTCATTTACAATGGTACCAAAAAGAATA
Organism: Panthera uncia; assembly: GCF_023721935.1. Lineage (NCBI taxonomy): Eukaryota > Metazoa > Chordata > Mammalia > Carnivora > Felidae > Panthera > Panthera uncia. The sequence continues at coordinate 100,132,616 of NC_064811.1, forward strand.
AAATACTTTGGTAATAACTTGGCTTAAGGAGAGGAAAGAATTAGACACCAAAATCTACAAAACGTTGATAAAAAAACAACAACTAAAAAAGACACAAATGGAAAGACATCTGGTGTTCATGGATTGGAAGACATAATATTTTGTAAGTGTCTATGCTACCCAAACAACCTATAGACTCAATGAAATATCTACCACAATCATAATGACATTTTTTACAGAAATAAAAACAATACTAAAATGTGTATCAATGTGGGGAGGAATTAAAATGGTGGAGCAGTATGGGAACCCTGAGCTTGTCTCATCCCTGAAATTCAGCTGAGTCAGGATCAAACCATTTTGAACACCTAGGAAATTAATCTGAGGACTAATGCAACAATCTGAATAACTTAAGCCACCGAACTTGGCAGGTGTGCAGTATGGAGAGTTGAACTGGGAGAGAAAAGCCACAGAGCTAAGGAATGTTGGGAGCCATGTTCATGGAGAAAGGACAGAGAAAGAGAAGAGGAGAGTGCAACATCCCATAAGAAAAGAATTCCCCATGAAAGTAGCTGGAGAGAAGAGAGAGAGAGAAGGAGTGAAAACGTTCACAGAAGATCAGACAAGAAATCTATTCCCCAAGACTATTGATGAGGAACAAAGAGATGGTTGCAATACCACCAGTGTATAAATAGTGGAGCACAGAGTCTGAAGGTTCAAAGCTCAGTGCCAGGTGGTGCTCTTGTGGGGAAGTAGTGTGAATCCCCAGGAGCAGGCAGGTCAGTATGAGGGGTCCGTATACCACACAGGGAGAGGCTGTTCCTCTGCTTGAAGTGCAGTTGGTGGAGGCCATATAGCTTCCCCAAGGGCACAGGTCTCAGTGGACCCTAGAGAGCAGCCACATTTGCTGGTATTGGGATAAAGACACCAGAGTGCAGCAAAACCTGGTGCTGGCTATGTGTTGTGACTTACCATAAACTCTGAACCTATGCTACTGTGCAACTGTGTGAACTGTTTTCTGGGGAGAGCTGGAGCTCAGCCATTGCTCAGCGAAACCCTCCACCAGAGAATCGGCATGGGTCCAAGCCATGGGAGTCTCTGAGGTGTGGGGTTTTGAAACACAGTCCCATCTAGAATAAAACTCTGGAGAGAGGTGCCACCTGGCAGGCAGACAGCTTGGACAAGGACAGGGTAGAGGCAGGGAGTGGACAAAGGGCTGAAACAAAGGTTGGGTGCTTGATCACAGGTTGATGAGAGCACAAATTTCCTGGGCCAGGGACTAGGAAACTGGGTGAAGCCATTTTCACCTCTACTGCACACGTGAACAGATTTACCCCAGTAAGCTAAGCAGCACTACCAAGTGGAGAATGGAGCTGTTACACCAAGCCCAGCCCAACTGCACCCTCCAGACACATCACCCAGAATACCAACACAAACCCCTCCACTGGCTTAGTCTACAGACTACAGTGTGCTTCAAAGTTTCAGTTCTAGGGGAAACTGTATTAACTTTATTTGGGTTTCATTCTGCTTGCTGGTTCATTTGTTCATTTTCTTTGCTTCTATTTTTGCTTAAATTGTTTTATTTCTTTCTGTCTTTCCTCTTTATTAGAACCAGAAAGAGCAATTTTTTTATTTTTTAAAATTGTTTTAATCTATTTTATTTTCTTTTATTTTATTCTATTTTACTATTTATATATTTTTTTTAATTTTTACATTTTTTAAACTTTTTTTTCCTTTCCTTTCTCTTTTTTTCTCTATTCTATCAGGCTTCTTTCAACAAGCAGACTGAAACACACCTAGGATATAGCTTCCTTTATTTTATTTTATTTTGTTTTGTTTTGTTTTTAATTTTTATTTTTTACTTTATTAATTTTTTTTCTTCCTTCAAAATGAAAACATGGAGGAATTCACCCAAAAAGAAAGAAGAGGAAGAAATGACGGCCAGGCATTTAATCAACACAGATATAAGTAAGATGTCTGAACTAGAATTTAAAACCACAATTATTGGAATACTAACTGAGGTTGAAAAAGCACAGAATACACCATAGAGTCCCTTTCTGTGGAGGTAAAAGAACCAAATGTAGTCAGGCAGAAATTAAAAATGCTACAACTCAGATGCAATCTCAAATGGATGCCATGATGGCACGGATGGATGAGGCAGAGCAGTGAATAAGTGATACAGAAGATAAAATTATGGAAAATAATGAAGCAGTAAAAAAGAGGGAAACAAAGGCAAAAAGTCATAACACAAGACTTAGAGAACTCAGTGATTTATTAAAAAAGAGTATCATTTGTATCATAGGAGTTCCAAAAGATGAAGAGAGAAAAATGGACAGAAGTTTTATGTGAGCAAATTATACATGAAAACTCTCCTAATCTGGGGAAGGACACAGACATCAAAAAGAAGCACAGAGAACTCTCATCAAATTCAACAAAAACCAACCATCACCAAAACGTATCATAGTCAAATTCACAAAATGCACAGACAAGGAGAGAATTATGAAAGCAGAAATGGGGGGAGAAAAGTCCTTAGCATATAAAGGAAGACACATCAGGTTCACAGTAGATCTGTCCACATAAACAAAGCAGGCCAGAAAGGAGTGTCAGGATATATTCAACATGTTGAATGGGAAAAATATGCAGCCAATAATTCTTTATTCAGCAAGGCTGTCATTAAAAATAGGAGAGATAAAGAGTTTCTCAGACAAACAAACAAACAACAAACAAACAGAAAACTAAAGGAGTTTGTGACCACTAAATCAGCCCTGCAAGAAATTTTAAAGGAGACTCTTTGAGTATAGAAAAAACATAATAGGGGCACCTGAGTGGCTCAGTTGGTTAAGCATCAACTCCTGACTTTGGCTCAGGTCATGATCTCATGGTTTGCGAGTTCAAGCCCCGCATTGAGCTCTGCACTGATAGTGTGCAGCCTGCTTAGAATTGTCTCTCTCCTCCTCTCTCTGCCCCATTCCAGCTTGTGTTCTCTCTCTCTCTTTGAAAATAAATAAACTTTTAAAAAATGAGAGAAAAATAAAATTAAAAAAGACCAAAAGCAGCAAAGACTAGAAAGGACCAGAAAACATCATCAGAAACACCAACTCTACAGGTTTCACAAAGGCACTAAATTTGTATCTTTCAGTAATCACTCTGAATGTAAATGGACTAAATGTTCCAATCAAAAGACACAGAGTATCAGAATTAATGAGAAAATAAGACCCATGTATATGCTGCCTACAAGAGACTTATTTTAGACCTAAAGACACCTGCAGATTGAAAGTACAGGGATGGGAAAGCATCTATCATGCTAATGGACATCAAAAGAAAGCCAGAGTAGCCATACTTATATCAGACAAACTAGATTTTAGAATAAAGAATGTAACAAGAGATGAAGAAGGAGATTATATCATAATTAAGGGGTCTACCCAACAAGAAGATCTAACTATGGTAAATATTTATGCCACCAACTTGAACACCCAAATATATAAATCAATTAATCACAAACATAAAGAAACTGATTGATAATACTATAATAGTATTGGATTTCAACACCCCACTACAGCAATGGAGAGATAATCTAAACAGAAAATCAACAAGGAAACAATGGCTTTGAATGACACATTGGACAGGATGGACTTAACAAATGTGTGCAAAACATTTCATCCTAAAGCAGCAGAATATACATTCTACTCAAGTGCACATGGAACACTCTCCAGAATAGATCACATACTTGGTCACAAATCATTCCTCAATAAATACAAAAAGATTAAGATCATATCATACATATTTTTATTTTATTTTTTAATATTTATTTATTTTTGAGAGACAGAGTAAGACAAAGCACAAGTGGGGGAAGGTCAGAGAGAGGAGACACGGAATCCAAAACAGACTTCAGACCTTGTGAAAGCATTCAGCACAGAACCTGATGTGGGGCCCAAACCCATGAACCATGAGATCATGATCTGAGCTGAAGTCAGACACTCAACCAACAGAGTCATCCAGGTGCCCCTTGTGCATATTTTTAGAGCATAATTCTATGAAACTGGCAATCAACCACAAGAAAAAAATTGGGAAAGACCACAAATACTTGGAGATGAATGAACATCCTACTAAAAAAAAAAAAGAAAGAAAAAGAAATAGAACATCCTACTAAAGAATGACTGGGTTAACCAAGACATTACAGAGAAAATTAAAAACCACATGGAAGCCAATGAAAATGAAAATACAACAGTCCAAAACCTCTTGGATATGGCAAAGGTGGTCATAATAAGGAAGTGTATCGCTATACAGGTCTTCCTAAAGAAGAAAGAAATGTCAAAAATACAAAACCTAACCTTATACCTAAAGGAGGTAGAAAAAAAACTGGAAGAAAAAGGGAAATAATAAAGATTAGACCTGAAATCAACAATATCAAAATTAAAAAACAACAGTGGAACAGATCAATGAAACCAGGAGCTGGTTCTTCAAAAGAATTAACAAAATCGATAACCCCCTAGCCAGATTTATCAAAAAAAAAAAAAAAAGTAAAAGACTCACATAAATAAAATCACGAATGAAATAAGAGATATAACAACCAACATTGCAGAAATACAAATAACAATAAGAGAATATTGTTATGAGCATATGAGCAATTATATGTCAAAAAATTGGGCAATCTGAGAAAAAAGGACAAATTCCTAGAAACATATAAACTACCAAAACTAAAACAGGAATAAATAGAATATTTGAACAGACCCATAACCACTAAAGAAATTGAATCAGTTATCAAAAATCTCCCAACAAACAAGAGTCCATGGCTGAATGTCTTTCCAGGGGAATTGTACCAAACAGTTAAAGAGTTAACACCTATTCTTTTGAAGCTGTTCTAAAATATAGAAATGGAAGGAAAACTTCCAGACTCAATTCCAAGAGGCCAGCATCACCTTGATTCCAAAACCAGACAAAGACCCCACCTAAAAGGAGAACTACAGACCAATTTCCCTGATGAACATGGATGCAAATATTCTCAATAATATACAAGCAAACCAAATCCAACAATACATTAAAAGAATTATTTACCATGATCAAGTGGGATTTATTTCTTGGCTGTAGGGCTTGTTCAGTATTCACAAATCAATCAACATTATATATCACATTAATAAAAGAAATGATAAGAGCCACATGGTCCTGTTAACAGATGCAAAAAAAAAGGCATATTGACAAAATATAATATGCTTTCTTGAAAAAAAAATCGTCAAGAAAGTAGGGGTAGAAAGAACATACCTAAACATTATAAAGCCATTTATGAAAGCCCCACAGTTAATATCATCCTCAATGGGGAAAAACTGAGAGCTTTTCCCTAAGGTCAGGAACACGACAGGGATGTCCACTCTCACCACTATTGTTCCACACAGTGTTGGAAATCCTAGCCTCAGAAATCAGACCACACAAAGAAATAAAAGACGTTTAAATTGTCAAGGAAGAAGTCAAACTTTCACTCTTCAATGATGACATGATATTCTGCATGGAAAATCCAAAAGACTCCAGCAAAAAACTGCTAGAACTGATACATGAAATCAGCATAGTTGCAGGATATATAATCAATGTACAGAAATATGTGGCATTTCTATGCATCAACAGTGAAGCAACAGAAAGAGAAATCAAGGAATTGATTCCATTTACAATTGCACCAAAAACCATAAGATACTTAGCAATAAACTTAACCAAAGAGGTAAATACCTTTATGCTGAAAACTAAGAAAGTTTATGAGAGCAATTGAATAAGACACAAAGAAATGGAAAAACATTCCATGCTCACTGATTGGAAGAACAAATATTGTGAAAATGTCTATACTACCCAAAGCAATCTACACATTCAATGCAATCCCTATCACAATAACACCAGCATTCTTCACAGAGCTAGAATAATCCTAAAATTTGTATGGAACCAGAAAATACCTGAATACCAAAGCAATCCTTAAAATGAAAACCAAAGCAGGAGGCATCACAATCCCAGACTTCAAGCTGTATTACAAAGCTGTAATCATCAAGACGGTATGGTACTGGTACAAAAACAGACACATAGATCAATGGAACAGAATAGAGAACCCAGAAATGGACTCACAAATATATGGCTAACTAATCTTTGACAAAGCGGGAAAGAATATCCAATGGGAAAAAAAGTCTCTTCAGCAAATGGCATTGAGAAAACTGGACAGCAATATTCAGAATAAACCTCAACCACTTTCTTACACCATACACAAAAATAAACTCAAGATGGATGAAAGACCTAAATGCAAGACAGGGAACCATCAAAATTCTAGAGGAGAATACAGGTAGCACCCTCTTTGACCTTGGCCACAGCAACTTCTTACTTGACATGTCTCCTGAGGCAAGGGATACAAAAGCAAAAATGAACTATTGGGACCTCATCAAGATAAAAAGCTTTTGCACAGCAAAGGAAATAATCAACAAAACTAAAAGGCAATTGATGGAATGGGAAAAGATATTTGCAAATGACATATCTGATAAAGGGTTAGTATCCAAAATCTATAGAGAACTTATCAGTCTCAACACAGAGAAAAAAACAAATATCCAGTGAAGAAATGTGCTAAAGACATGAAAAAACACTTTTCCAAAGAAGACATCCAGATGGCAAGCAGACACATGAAAAGACACTCAACATTGCTCATCATCATAGAAATAAATATCAAAACCACAATGAGATACCACCTCACACCTGTTAGAATGGCTAAAACTAATAACATAGGCAATGACAGATGTTGGTGAGGAGGTGGAAAAAGAGGAACACTTTTGCACTGCTGGTGGGATTGTAAACTGGTGCAGCCACTCTGGAAAACAATATGGACGTTCATCAAAAAATTAAAAATAAAACTACTCTACAACCCAACAATTATATATCTAATGGATACAGGAGTGCTGATTCAAAGGGGCACATACCCCCAATATTCATAGTAGCTGTATCAACATTAGCCAAATTATGGAAAGAGCCCAAATATCCGTCGACTGAAGAATGGATAAAGAGGTGGTATATATATACAATAGAATATTATTCAGCAATAATAAAATCTTGCCATTTTCAATGGTGAAGTGGAACAAGAGTGTATTATACTAAGCAAAGTAAGTCAGTCATAGAAAAACAGAGATCATATGATTTCACTCATGTGGAATTTAAGAAACAAAACAGATGAACATAAAGGAAGGGAAGCAAAAACAAGATAAAAACAGAGAGGGAGATAAACCATGAGACTCTTAAATACAGAGAACAAACTGAGGGTTACAGGAGGGGAATTGGGTAAGAGGATGAGCTAAATAGGTGATGGGCGCTAAGGAGGACACATGTTGAGATGAGCATTGCGTGTTATGTATAAGTGATGAATCACTAAATTCTACTACTTAAATAAGTATTACACTATATGTTAACTAAATTTGATTTAAATAAATTAGAAAGTAAGAAATAAAATAAAACAGAAAAGTAAAATTAAAAAATATAAAATGAAATAAAAATAAAATAAAATAAAATATGCATGGAATCACAAAAGATCACTAATAGCCAAATAAATTCTGAGAAACAAGAACAAAGCTGGAGTTATCATACTTCCTGATTTTAAATGCATTACAAAGTTATAGTAATCAAAGAAGTGTACTTGTGTAAGAAAGACACGTAGTCCAATGAAATAGAACAGAGAGCTCACAATAAGTGCATACATATGCAGTCAGCTGGTTTGACAATATATAAAGGAAAAAAGATAGTCTCTTCAACATATGGTGTTGAGAAAACTAGATATCCACATGCAAAAGAATGAAACAGATCCTTTTACACAGAAATAAACTCAAAATGGATTAAAGACTTAAATATAAGACCTGAAACTTAAAGACCTGAAACTTAAAAAGTCCCAGAATAACCTATAGAGGGAAAGCTTCATAACATTGGTCTTGGCAATGGTATCTTGAATATGAGATTGAAAGTACAGGCAACAAAAACAAAAATAAGCAACTTGAGCTATTGTTTTTGTTATTATATTGTCATATTAATATATTATATTGTCATAATTATATATAATATATATATATATAATATAATTATATTATATTGACAATATATTATATTGTCAATTAATCTTCAAAGCAGGCAAGAATATGCAATGGGAAAAAGATAGTCTTTTCAACAAATGATATTGGAATAACTGGACAGCTACATGCAAAAGAATAAACCTCAATCATCTTCTTACACCTTACACAAAAACAAACTCAAAATGGATTAAGGACCTAAATATGAAACCTGAAACCATAAAAATCCTAGAAGAGAGCATAGGCAGTAATTTCTCTGACATTGGCTGTAACATCTTTCTAGATATGTCTCCTGAGGTGAGGGAAATAAAGGAAAAATAAACTATCAGACTACATCAAAATAAAAGTCTTCTGCACAGCAAAGGAAACAACCAACAAAACTAAAACACAACCTATTGAATAGAAGAAGATATTTGCAAATGATATGTCCAATAAGGGGTTAGTATCAAAAATATGTAAATAACTTATATAACTCAACACCAAAAAAAAATCCAAATAAAAATGGGTAGAAGACATAAACAGACATTTCTCCAAAGAAGACATATAGATGGCCAATAGACACATGTAAAGATGCTCATCATCACTAATAATCAGGGAAATACAAATCAAAACTACAATGCGATATCAACTCACACTTGTCAGAATGGCTAAAATCAAAAACACAAGAAACAAGTGTGGGCAGGGATGTGGATAAAAAGGAACCCTCATTCACTGTTGGGGCACAGCGAATTCAAACTGGCACAGCTGCTGTGGAAACAATATGGAGATTCCTTTAAAAATGTTAAATAGGATTAACATATGATCCAGTAATTGCCCTACTAGGTATTTACCCAAAGAATACAAAAACACCAATTCAAAAGGATAGTACACACTATGTTTATTGCAGCATTGTTTACAATAGCATATTATGAAAGAAGCCCAAGTGTTTATTGATAGATTAATGGATAAAGAAGAAGTGGTGTGTGTATATACAACACACACACACACACACACACTGGAATATTATTCAGCCATAAAAAGAATGAAATCTTGCCTTTTGCAACAACATAGATGGATCTAGGAGGATAGGGCTAAGTGAAGTAAGTCAGTCAGAGAAAGACAAATACCATATAATTTCATTCATATGTGGAATTTAAGAAGCAAAGCAAAGAGGGAAAAAAAAGAGACAAATCCCAAAATAGACTATTAACTATAGAGAGCAAACCGTTGGCTACCAAAGGGTAGGTAGATGGGGGGATAGGTGAAATAGGTGAAGGGATTAAGAGTGCACTTGACTTTATGAGCACTGAGTAATATATGGAATTGCTGAATCGTTATATTGCATTCTTGAAATTAATGTAATAGTGTATATTAACTCCAATGAAATTAAAATTTTTAAAAATTTTATTAAATTTTTAATGTTTATTTTATTTTAACACTCGTGTTTAGAGCTCCGCTGAAATTAATTTTTTTTATTAATTTTTTTAATGTTTATTTTAACACTCATGTTTAGAGCGCAAGTTGGGGAGGGCAGAGAGAAAGGGAGACACAGAATCCAAAGCAGACTCCAGGCTCTGAGCTGTCAACACAAAGCCAGACATGGGGCTCAAACCCACAAACCACGAGATCATGACCTGAGCCAAAGTTGACACTCAACTGAGCTGCCCAGGCACCCCAAAATTAAAAAAAATTAAAAATAAAAAAGAGAAACTTTCAGCTAACCCATAGAATTATGAGATATAATAATTTTCTTTTTTTTAAGCTACTATATTTTGTGTAGTTTGTTATGCCATGGTATGTCACTGAAACAGATGATATCTGGAGTGGGAGAAACAGAATTATAGATAGGTTTTAAATGATTGGCCTCAACATGGTTAAAAAATAGTACACATATTGAGTTGGGGAATACTGAAGGGGAAGAGTTTAGAGGTGAAAACATTAAAATTTTTGTTTTGTTTTGCCTATATTGAATTTGTAAATGTCTGTTAGCCATGTATTTGATGTGGAGAAGCCAACATTGGGTATAATTTTGAAATCCATCAACATATAAATAGCATTTAAAACCACAGGAATAGATAAGACCCACTTAAAAACCAAAGTGTAGATAGTGAAGAGTATAACTGGGACTCTAAAATATTCAAACTTTTGAAGGTTAAGCAGAAAAGGAAGAACTAAAAAGAAAAACAAAGGCAGAAAAGCCAGAAAGGAGAATATAGTCCAATGGAAGCCAAGAGAAGAGAGTATTTCAAGATGAGCATGATCAAACGATGCTAGGAGGCAGCCAAATGACCACAGGATGTGTCAACACGGCAGTCATTGGAAGCCATGAGCATCTTCAATGGAGTAAAGACTGCCCTACAGACCACTTTTTTTGGAAGCATTGCCATGCTTTTTAGGAGCAGAGAAATGCAGGAGCCAGAAAAAGCCAGGGAGCCTTAAGTGAAGAAAGTATTATTTGCTTGCTTTATTGTTTTACTGTTTTTTAATAATTTTTTTAACGTTTATTTATTTTTGAGACAGAGAGAGAGCATGAATGGGGGAGAAGCAGGCTCCAGGCTCTGAGCTGTCAGCACAGAGCCCGATGTGGGGCTCAAACTCATGGACCGCAAGGTCATGACCTGAGCTGAAGTCAGACGCTTAACCCACTGAGCCACCCAGGCACCCCGCTTTGTCTTGTTTTTAAACCTTCCTCACCTCTAGTCATGTCATGGAATCATAAAGCCAAAAAGTATCACATTTTCCTGTTATTCTCCTCAATTTACAGATTAAGAAACTAAAGAGACACAGAGAGGGCAATCGTCCTGTGTATAATCCCACAATAAGCTATTGGCTGAATTGTAATTGACTACTTATAATTTCCATTTGAATATGGACTGGATACTAGATGATATAATGAAACTACTATTAAGTACAGTAAGGGAATGGTGGTTATCTAGGAGAATGTGTTGTCCTTTTTAAAAAATTTTTGTAATGAATTTATACTCCCACCTGCCACTCCCTGCCTCTTGCAAGGACCAATCTATCCTCTGTATCTTTGAGCTTGATTTTTTTTTTGTTGGTTTGTTTTTAGATTCTACATATAAGAGAAATCATATGATATTTATCTTTCTCTGTCTGACTTATTTCACTTAACATAATGCCCTCAAGGTCCACGCACATTGTTGCAAATGGCAACATTTCATTCTTTTTGATGGCTAATATTCTAGTGTGTGTGTGTGTGTGTGTGTGTGTGTGTGTGTTTGTGTGTGTGTGTGTGTGTGTATCACACCTTCTCTAGCCATTCATTTATCAATGGACACAGGTTGTTTCCATATCTGAACCATTATAAATAATTCTGCAATGAACATAAGGGTGCATATATCTTTTCAAGATTGTGTTTTCACTTTCTTTGGGTTAATACCCAAAGTGGAATTATTGGATCATGTGGTAGTTCTATCTGTAATTGTTTGAAAAACCTCCATACTGTTTTCCATAGTGGCTGCACCAATATACATTCCTACAATGCATGAGGATTCCCTTTCCTCCACATCCTTACCAGCTTTTGTTGTCTACTTGGTAATAACCATTCTAATAGGTTCAAGGTGATATCTTATTGTGGTTTTGACTTGCATTTCCCTAATGATTAATGATATTGAGAATTTTGTCATGTACCTGTTGACCATCTGCATGTCTTCTTTGGAAACATATCTATTCAACTAATCTGCCAACTTTTTAAACCAGATTTTGTTGTTGTTATTGAGTTATATGAATTTTTTATATATTCTGGATATTAGCCCCTTAACAGATATATGACTTGCCAATATTTTCTTCCATTCAGTAAAATAGCCTTTTCATTCTGTTGATTTTTTCTTCTGTGTTGAAGCTTTTCAGTATGATATAGTCCAACTTATTTATTTTGCTAGTGTTGCTTTTGCTTTTAGTGTCAGATCCAAAAAATCATTGCCATGACCTATGTCAAGTAGCTCGCTGCCTATGTTTTCTTTTAGAAGCTTTATTATTTCAGGTCTTACATTCAAGTCATTAATCCATTTTATTAATTTCTGTGTATCATTTAAGATAGAGATCAAGTTTCAGTCTTTTGCATGTAGCTGTCAAATTTTCCCAACACCATTTATTGAACAGATTATCCTTTCCCCATTGTATATTTTTGGCTCTTTTGTTGTAAATTAATTGACCATAATGGGGTGCCTGGGTAGTTCAGTTAGTTAAGCATAGGACTCTTGGTTTTGGCTCAGGTCATGATCTCACGTTTCATGAGTTCAAGCCCTGCAACAGGCTCCACATTGACAGTGCCTGTTTGGTATTCTCTCTCTTTCTCTCAAAATAAATAAACTTAAAAATATATAACTTAATTAACTATATATACATGGGTTTATATCTGGGGTCTCAATTCTGTTTCATGGATCTATGTGTCTGTTTTATATCAATACCATACTGTTTTAATTACTTTGGCTTTGTAATATAGTTTGAAACCAGGGAGTGTGATACTTCCAGCTTTGTTCTTCTTCTCAGGGTTATTTTGACTCTTTGGGTTTTCTTTTGTGATTCCATACAAATTTTAGGATTACTTGTTATATTTATTTGCAAAATGCTTTTTGATAGCAATTGCACTGAATTTCAAAAATGCTTTGTGTAACATGAACATTTTAACAATGTTGATTCTTTTAATCCATGAACATGGGCTATCTTTTCACTTATTTGTATTGCTTTCAATTTCTTTCATTAATACCTTATGGTTTCAATATACAGGTCTTTCACATCCTTGGTTAAATTTATTACTAGATATTTTATTCTTTTTGATACTATTGTTAATGGGATTCTTTTATTTTTCTTTCATATAGTTATTGGTGTATAGAAAAACAATATATTTTGTGTATTAATTTTGTATTCTGCAACTTTACTGAATTTGTTTATTAGTTACTACAGTTTTTTGATGAAGTCTTTTGAGTTTTCTATATACACTATCATGACATTTGCAAACACAGTTTAACTTCTTCCATTCCAATTTGGATGTCTCTTATTTCCTTTTCTTGCCTAATTGTTCTGGCTAGTACTTCCAATACTATGTTGAATAGAAGTGGTGAGAATGGGTATCCTTGTCTTCCTCCTAATCTTAAAGGAAAGGCTTCCAGCTTTTCATTGTTGAGTATGTTAGATGTAGGCTTATCATATATGGCTTTTATTATGTTGAGGTAGGTTCTCTTTATGCCCACTTTCTAAATCATAAATGGATGTTGAATTTTGGATATTGAATTGGATATATTTTTTATTATAAATGGACATTGAAGTGTGTCAAATGCTTTTTCTGTATCTACTGAAATTTTCATGTGGTTGTTATCCCTCATTTTGTTAATATGGTATATGACATTGACTGCCCTGCAGATGTTGAATGATCCTTACATCTCTGGAACAAATCCCATTTGATCATCATGTATGATCCTTTTAATGTATTATTGAATTTAGTTTCCTCATATTTTACTAAGGATTTTTGCATCCAAGTTTACAAGGAATCTTGACCTATAATATTTTTCTCTTTATCATACGTTTATTTTTAACTATTCCCAAGCACCCACTCCCCACTGCCAACTTTGGTCTCAGCCTAAAATTATATATAAGCACAAAACAAACACTGATCGGTTAATGCCAGAATGTATGTTTCTGGTCCTGGGAGTTGATGGTCCACTTTACATGAAAAACTTTTACCAATCTGCTTTATTATTTTTTTTTTAGTTTCAAGTTTTTATTTAAATTCTAGTTAGTTAACTTATAGTGTAATATTACTTTAAGGTGTAGAATTTAGTGTTTCATTACATACATACAACACCCAATGCTCATCAAAACTAGTGCCCTCCTTAATATCCATCACCCATTTAATCCATCCCCCGCTCACATCCCATATCCCCTCCAGTAACCCTCAGTTTGTTCTCTACACTTAAGAGTCTGTTTGATGGTTTGCCTCTCTTTTCCCCTATGTTCATTTGTTTTGTTTCTTAAATTCCAAATATTAGTGAAAGTTATTTGACTTTCTCTGACTGACTTATTTCACTTAGCATAATACTCTCTGGTTCCATCCATGTCATTGCAAATGGCAAGATTTCATTCATTTTTATGGCTGAGTAATATTCCATTGTATTATTTTTTTGTTGTGGTGTCCTTGTCTGGTTTTGGTGTCAGGGTAAATCTGGTCTCATAAAATGAGTTTGGAAGCATTCCTTCCTCTTCTATTTCTTACAAGAGTTTGAGAAAACTGGTATTAATTTTTCTTTGAATGTTTGGTAAAATTCACCAGTGAAGCCATCCAGTCCTGGACTTTAATTTGTTGGGAGATTTTTGATCACTGATTCAATCTCCTTACTAGTAATTGGTCTGTTCAGATTTTCTATTTCCTGGTAGGTTATGTTTCTAGAAACTTATCCATTTCTTCTACATTGTGCAATTTGTTGGTATATAATTTTTCATAGGTCTCTTTTGATCCTTTGTATTTCTGAGGCATCAGTTATAACATCTCTTACATTTCCAGTTTGGGGCCCTCTCTGTTTTTCTTGGTGAGTTTAGCAAAGGTTTGTCCATTTTGTTTTATCTCTTCAAAGAATCAACTCTTACTCTGATTTTTTCTATTGTCTTTTTAGTCTCTATTTCACTTATTTATGCTCTGATATTTGTTATTTTCTAACTGTATTTAGACTTTTCTGATTAGATTTTCTAGCAATTGTTCATTAAAGAATCATTGATTCTGCAAGAGAACCTTATGAAAAGTACCAATTTCAATAATTGTCTACATAGTCAATGAATTATACATTTAAAAAAGTATAGCACCTCCCATTAATCATATAACAGAATCCTACATATGCCTCTTTAATCCCATCTATAATATATGACCCCTTCTACTAAGTGTATTACCTAGAAAAATCCTCTTAGAAGAAACAGCTGGCTATCTGTAAAGTAGGGCATTTTTTTTATTGCAAACCATAAAAGTAGAGCTTTTTTAAAAGAGGCTGGAGACCTAAAATGATAGTTATACTCTTCTACTTTTCTTCTAACTCTCTGATGATTGTTAATCCCTAGTGGAAAGATAACCAAGGATTTTAAAGTTTTGTCTGCAAAGAAAGGATAAATACAATTATTTAAGAGTAAAAGATGGATTTATTACAACAGGACGATATTTCATTCTCTTCTTTACCTATATAAGTTTGATAAACCAAAGTGCTACATGTCACTATGAGACATACATAACATAAATATCCAAATAAATGAAATAATAATGAATACCCTTACAGCACTCTTTAAGAACAATGCCTCTAGAATAGGGTTCCACCTTTGGTGATATACATGGGTTTCTATGCTAGAGAGCCCTGGAAGCATCCAGGATATGCCTCTGAGGTTTCTGTTCTCCAAGATTCTCTGCTTTTATTCCATCATATCTCCAAATAGCTATGTAGACACAGTGAGTATCTTTCAGAGCTGAATGATCAGAATGCTCAGATATACCTGTCACAAAGAATACGCAAGTCAAAATTTCTTCCAAGTTTTCCTTAAGAGCCTGGGGTAGAAGACTGTGATAAACCAACCTCTAATCTTGCCACAATTAGCTCATTAATTCAAAAAGCATTTACTAGTAATGTATTTTTGATAGATGTTGCAGGATGCAAAAGTTGGTAAAGTAGAAAATCATCACAATAAGCCCTTACATTTTTCTGTTGTCCATCTACAAATGACATTCTTCCAGGGCTTGCACCAGGATCCCATTTGTTCTCACTTTCAACCCTGATTTTCACCATAACAGTAGTTTCTTTTATGCTCATCCTCAGCCAGTCAAACATTTGTCTTTTTTCTTCTTTCACATATTTTTTAAATAAACATTTTACAAAACTATAGAGGAGAACACAGGCAGCAACCTCTTTGACCTTGGCCACAACTACATCTTACTAGACACATTGCCAGAGGCAAGGGAAACAAAAGCAAAAAATGAACTATTAGGACTTCATCAAGTTAAAAAGCTTCTGCACAGTGAAGAATACAATCAGCAAAACTAAGAAGCAACTGATGGAATGGGAGAAGATATTTGCAAATGACATATCTGATAAAGGGTTAGTATCCAAAATCTATAATGAATTTATCAAACTCAACACCCAAAAATCAAATAATCCAGTGAAGAAATAAGCAGAAGACGGGAATAGACATTTTCAAAAGAAGACATCCAGATGGCTAACAGACACATGAAAAGATGCTCAACGTCACTCCTTATCAGGGAAATACAAATCAAAACCATGATACCACCTCACACCTATCAGAATGGCTAAAATTAACAACACAAGAAACAACAGGTGTTGGTGAGGCTGTGAAGAAAGGGGAATTCTCTTGCACTGTTGGTTGGAATGCAAACTGGGGCAGCCACTCTGAGAACAGTATGGAGGTTCCTCAGAAAGTTAAAAATGGAACTACCCTTTGATCCAGCAATTATATTACTAGATATTTACCCAAAGGATACAAAAATACAGACTCAATGGGGTACATGCACCCCAATGTTTACAGTGGTATTATCAACAATAGCCAAGCTTGGAGAGAGCCCAAATGTCCATCAACTGATAAATGGATGAAGAGGATGTGGTGTGTGTGTGTGTGTGTGTGTGTGTGTGTGGTGGAACATTACCCAGCCGTCAAAAAGAATGAAATCTTGCCATTTGCAATGACATGGTTGGAGCTAGTATGTATTATGTTAAGCAAAATAAGTCAGTCATAGGAATACAAATATCATATGATTTTACTCATATGTGAAATTTAAGAAACAAAACAGATGAACATATAGGAAAGGAGACAAAAGAGGGAAACAAACCATGAGGGTTTGAAAACAAACTGAGGGTTCTTGGAGGGAGGTGGGTAGGAAATGGGTTAAATGGGTGATGGTTATTAAGGAGTTAACTTGTTATGATGAGCACTTAGTATTGTATGTAAGTGATGAGTCACTGAATTCTACTCCTGAAACCAATATTGTACTGTATGTTAACTAACTAGAATTTAAATAAAAATTTTAAAAATAAATAAAAATTTTATTTTGAATATGTTTTCCTTTACAGTTTTGTTTCATGTTATCTACCATAGAACAAAGAAAATTTTATTCAAGTTATCTTTTAATTTTTTTTCATTCAAGTAACCTTTAAAAGCATCACTTTTTGGGGCGCCTGGGTGGCGCAGTCGGTTAAGCGTCCGACTTCAGCCAGGTCATGATCTCGCGGTCCGTGAGTTCGAGCCCCGCGTCAGGCTCTGGGCTGATGGCTCGGAGCCTGGAGCCTGTTTCCGACTCTGTGTCTCCCTCTCTCTCTGCCCCTCCCCCATTCATGCTCTGTCTCTCTCTGTCCCAAAAATAAATAAAAAAAATAATAAAAAATAAAAGCATCACTTTTTTTCAGAAGTCAACATGGTGTAAAACGATGATGGACTTTACAGACTAATAAACTAGAGGGTGTGATTCCAGTACTTCTTTCTTACTGACCTAAAGCAGGTAACTTCTCTGAGCCTCATTGTCCTCCCTCTACATTACAATATAGAGTAATAATATAGTAGTTCTCCCTTACCCATGGTTTTGCTTTCCATGGTTTCAATTACCCATGCTCAACCCTAGTCCAAAAGAAGATAATCCTCCTTCTGACATATCATCAGAAGTTCAGTAGTAATCTAACGCTATATAACAATGCTTACATCATTCACCTGACTTCATTTCATCACATAGGCATTTTATTATCTTACATCATCACAAGAAGGATGAGTACAGTACAAGATATTTTCAGAGTCCATACTGACATAACTTTTATTATAGTATATGTTTATAATTGTTCCATTTTATTATTAGTTATTGCTATTAATCTCTTACTGTATCTGGTTTACAAATAAAACGTCTTAATTGTTATGTATATATAGAAAAAAGTATAGTATCATAGGGTATCCCCTATGGATAAGGTGGACTACTGTACCTGTACATATCCCCTCTGGATAAGGTGGACTACTGTACCTGTCTTGTGGAACTTTATGTATTAAATAATATATGTAAAGAATCTTGCACATTGTTAGTATTCAATAAAAATTTTATTCCAATCTCTCAGTTTAGATGTAGCATTCTACAGTTTTGGCAGGTGAACACCGGCTATAACAATTATTATATAGTACTTATCCCTTCCTTAGAAACAACTTCCAGTACTTCCTTTTTGTATGCTGAGTGAATTGTATGCTTTTAGATATCCTCAATGGGTCTCTTGGTAGCTGTGAACTGGAGAAAGTTCTTGAGCCTACTGTATTTGCCCTGCAGCCCTGCTCTCCCTAGAGAAACTCTGAAAAAAAAGATTAAATAGTAATAGATGCCTGATCATTTGCCATGTGCCTGCAATCACTAGCATGTTTGGCCCATGTCTTACCCCTTGCTTTGTGCTTCAAAGTAGGAAAGAGAGCCCCCTGGATACCAAAAGCTTGAAATACTTTGGTAAAAGCCTTTGAACTAGAAGTTAAAGCTTCTGATCTTCATATAAAACGCTGTGTAGAGGAGTGGCTGCATCAAAGACCCAGCAATAAAGACAGCTTGTTTTATAGATAAGGCAGATAAGGCAGGCAGTCCAGAGAGAGACAGGTGGCCTTAATTCAGGTGAGACTTGTCCAATTTAAGTGTCTTGTTATGAAGAGGGGACACGGTGCTGATATAATCTGCAACAGATTACATGCACTGACCAAGAAGCATTTGTAAGGCTTTTTCTTGATTCAAAAAGTCATTCATTAATTAGCCTAGCCCTTCAGATGATTTAGTTGTGAAAGAAAGGAGCAGAAACTCCTTCTCCTTGCTTATTTTTATTTTTAATGATGATGACATAATGATACATTTAGTTTAACATCTATGTTAAGTATGTAAGGACGGGAGAACAAATGTAGGAGTAGATAGATACATTTGTGTGTCACCTGTTTATGGGATGTGGTTTCATCAAACACATATTACAGCTCAGTGTCCTGCTATAGAGAGGACCTGGGAACAGTGATGGCACCTTCAAAGGGGAGGTAGGATACCCATCTCTGGAGGAAACACAGTAAGAGGGGCCAGGTGAAGAGTATACACCTAAGGTCAGAAAAGTTCACTCATGGAATAATTATAGCTCTCCAGCCATGAAGGAAAAATGCTCCATTTGCTCTCTCCTGCATAATATGCCTATATAAGAGAAAGAAAAATAACCCTTTGCTTAGCTATGGCTGCTCTTGTAAGGAAACATTGCATCTTCCTTTCTCTAGGTTTTCCTCTTCTTTCCTGTGTATTTATTTTGTTGTTTTTCTCTTACATGATGCTTCTATATGGTATAAAACAAACTGAAATCATCTACATAATTACTTATTCACCATCCTGAACAATTTTTCAGTAGAGGACTGTTTCAAGAACAAAAATGTCCTTCTACTCCTAGGAAATGATTGATCATTCTTTAGCCTTGGTAATAAACAGTAAAGCTGGTTTAACTTGTCTAATCGATCAATGACAACTTGCTTCAGTGAACAAGGTTCTGAAAGCCAACCAAGTAGTGACACCCTCACACTTTGAAAGTCAGCCAGTCAGTAACCAACTTACTCCAGGATACATGCTTCTAAGACTGATGCCAACACACTGTAAATCCATTTTCTTGTATAAGTAACACAACCATGCCTCTTGGACTGACATCAACTCACTCTTGCCCCTGAAGTCAACACACCCTAAACAAACTTTTCCCAAGCCCCTGAATAACATTAGCAATTTGCTTTGCTTAATAAGACTTTGCCTGTTCAGTCTAGTTCTTCCTTACTTAAGTAAGCAATAAGTTTAGCTTTGGTTTTTATTTCAGATTTTGAGTTGTGGCCTCACCAATTCACAGTCTTCATTTGAAATGTTGTGTAATGACACCTCTGTTATGACACGTAGAGCCTTGGAAAGACTTAGATTTGGTTATTGATGGCTCAGGGTTCTAGAATATACTGTGGCAATAATTTGTTGTATAATGGTAGACACATCTCTTTCTCCCACAAACATCTGTTTCTTCATCTGTAAAATAAGGGAGTCAACCAGATGACCTTTAGCTTCTTTTTAGCTTAAATATTGCCTGATTCTACTTCTTGTAAAACCCAGTAAGACTTTTTTCTCTACTATTACATGTTTGTTTAAAAGGCCAATTTCTGATATCTTAACATCAACATGTATCAACAATTGACATCTCAAAGTAGTAGCAAAGCTCACACATTATGAATACTTATGTGTCAAACACTGTTCTGATTAAATACATTATATGTGTTAACTCATTTGATTATAATAAAAACCATAACAAAACTATAATCATTACCACTCTATAGATGAGGAAGTGCATGCACAGATAAGAAACATGCCCCAAAGTACATAAGTAATAACTGGTAAAACCAGGATTTAAGCCATGCTGTCTAGATTCAGAACCAGATCTATTAAAATAACCTAAAGTATAAAAATAGAGAATGGTGCTTAACTATTTATAGCCTACAAAAATGTAGATTTTTATTTTAGAATTTCTTTATTTTGAGCCTTTTTATCTGTTGTTCCCAGCTCTCTTCTTGAAAAATCAATCTAGTTAATGTCCATTATTATCATATATTCATTAGGTTTATTATTTTGTACACTTCAATCTTTAAATATTTGATTAATTTAATAGATTTATTCTTAATTAAGACTGTGTGTATATGTGTGTATAATTACATGGTCTCCAAACCAATTGCAAAAAAGAAAGAACAAAAAAAGGAATGAACTGAAGAAATCGATATTTCTAAATTCCTCTTTCAAAGCCCTCAAGTAATAGTTTAACATGTGAAGCAATTCATTTTGAAATAGCTTTATTTTACTTTCTAGCTGTATGTGCTGCAGGAATGTGAAGCGTAGTTACTTTGCTTTTAATAAATGGCACTGATGGCAAAGGGAGAAAAAAGTCAGCTCTCTGCAATAAAAATTTCGGATTATGCTCAGAGCATAGTACTCTTCTAGGCTGCATCAGTCAAAAGGGATCTTTAAAAGTAGCACTAAAAGTTTAGTAAGATCAGTGTATTTTGGTCCCATTCCTACCCTAGCCACATTTATAAATTTAGCTTTCTGCCTTCACTATTTCAGAGAAATCTTTTGGCAAACTTATTAATGATTTCTTCAAATAACCTATATAATAGGACAATGCTATTCATACAAAAATCACTATTAATCTATAGACAGGGAAATTAAACGTTTGGTTACAATAACTGAAATCTTGTTTCTCTCTTCATAGCTACTCTTAAGTACCTGAATATCATGTATTCTTTTATGTTTCAAATCAAGCTGCTACCCAATACTGTCCTAGACAGTTCTCTGTGGCCTTAGAAATGGCAGCTAAATTCACTATTAACCTAAGCAATCAATGACCACAGGTAAATACACAATATGCATTAAAAAAAAAAAAATAGAAGGATACCTGGGTGGCTCAAACACCCAACTCTTGATCTTGGTTCAGGTCATGATCTCATGGTTCATGAGTTCAAGCCCCGTGAGGGGCTCTGTGCTGTCAGAGCCTGCTTGGAATTCTTTCTCCATCTCTCTCTGCCTCTACCTCACATGTGTTCTTTCTCTGTCTCAAAATAAATAAATAAACTTAAAAAATTTTTAATAGAAATTAATCTATGGGACTTTGTGAAACTTAAATTTAGCATGATGTGCCTGTGCAGAATGTATGTCAGATGATTCCTTTGTCTTAATCAGACATCTTAAAACACAGCAGCAGTTAGTACATAATAAAAGGCCAGGTGCATAACAAAACACCTCCTGGGTTTCTGTGTGAAACTGAATCTGAATAAAGCATACTTAGTTCATTGAATCTAAAATGCCACTGATTATCAAATACATTCCATCTTCAAGTATGTTAAAATACACTTTTTAATGTGTATATTAAAATGATGAAATATGGTATTTAAAAAATCCAGAAAACAATGTAGATCTTTCCAAAGGGCTGGAACAAGTGTCACACTTACAAGATATTTTTATCAGATGGATCACCACAGAGATAATATCTTGATCTATTAGGAAATTATCCCATGGCTTTCTCTAGTTAGAAGAGCTGTACTTTACCTGGGACATGATGATTATCCCTATTTTTTTTAAGGATGTCATAAATGATTTATGACATTTATCTCTTTAAAAAAAAAAGGCAAGAACCAAGAACTGTGCATGTGCCCCAGCCTGCTGACCTCCTCTTTAGCAAATTTCCATGTGCCTTGTGAACTAAACTCACTTATGACCTCCCCTTCCTTTTGACCTACACATCTTTTCATTTATTTTTTTCCTTGTAGCATTTTATGTCTTTGATATGCCTTCTTAAATCTTGTTTTGTTACATGAGATATAAGCAAAGACATACACACTAAGAATATATTTTCCTCATAACGAATTGTAAATTTTATGAAGAAGCCTCCAGGTCAGAATATCAGAAATGAATAGAATAGGCCGGCCTTCGAGCGACAGCGACGCAAGATGGCAGCCACCACGGGCTCGGGAGTAAAAGTCCCTCGCAATTTTCGACTGTTGGAAGAACTGGAAGAAGGCCAGAAAGGAGTAGGAGATGGCACAGTTAGCTGGGGTCTAGAAGATGACGAAGACATGACACTTACAAGATGGACAGGGATGATAATTGGGCCTCCAAGAACAATTTATGAAAACCGAATATACAGCCTTAAAATAGAATGTGGACCTAAATACCCAGAAGCACCCCCCTTTGTAAGATTTGTAACAAAAATTAATATGAATGGAGTTAATAGTTCTAATGGAGTGGTGGACCCAAGAGCCATATCAGTGCTAGCAAAGTGGCAGAATTCATATAGCATCAAAGTCGTCCTGCAAGAGCTCCGGCGCCTAATGATGTCTAAAGAAAACATGAAACTCCCTCAGCCGCCCGAAGGACAGTGTTACAGCAATTAATCAAAAAGAAAAACCACAGGCCCTCCCCCTCCCCCCCCCCATTCGATTTAAGCAGTCTTCATTTTCCACAGTAGTAAATTTTCTAGATACGTCTTGTAGACCTCAAAGTACTGGAAAGGAAGCTCCCATTCAAAGGCAATTTATCTTAAGATACTGTAAACGATACTAATTTTTTTGTCCATTTAAAATATATAAGTTGTGCTATAACAAATCATCCTGTCAAGTGTAACCACTGTCCACATAGTTGAACTTCTGGGATCAAGAAAGTATATTTAAATTGGTTCCCATCGTAACTGGTGGGGCACATCTAACTCAACTGTGAAAAGACACATCACACAATCACCTTGCTGCTGATTACATGGCCTGGGGTCTCTGCCTTCTCCCCTTCTCCTCCCCCTGCCTCCCTCCCTCCCCCCTTCCCTCCCTGCAACAGCCCTCCAGCTTGGGGTGGCTTGCTAGAGTAGGTGTGAAGGTTTCAGGTCACAGCCTGTGGGACTACTGCTGGGTGTGTGGGGGTGCTCCAGCTGCACCCCTGCTTTTTTTAAGTCTTAAATGATGCCCCCCACCACCACACCCCCCCCCGCCCCAAGCCATTGTCCCTTCTTCACTTTCCACCACCACCCTTGGCCGAAGCATAGATTGTAACCCCCTCTGCTCCCCTCTGAAATTGGCCTTTGGTGAGGAATTCAGGGCTCTCCCCATATCTTCTCCCCCACCTTAATCGAGGGGTGCTGCTTTTTCCTTCCTCCTCCTCAACTCCCTTTTTGTACCATCACCACCCAACACTTTCCACAATACTTCCTTGCTTTGGCCAGAAGCCATCAGGTAAGGTTGGAAAGAGTCTCTGACTTCCCTCGTTTAGTTTTGGAACATTTACTCACTCTCCACCAGCCTGGGAATGAATATTGGGTCCTCAGCCCTGCCACCCACTGCTGTCATCGTCAGCTGATGTGGTTTTTTAGCTCAGGTTTTGATAAAGTGAAAAGAACAGTCACCAGGGGTACTCACACCTGCCAGCTCTCAAAGTTCTTGGTGGTTAAACTTGGAGAAAGGCCACAGAAGACACTCGTAAGCACACACGATCCCTCTGAATGAATTTTCTTTTCCTGTAATTGCTTTTGCTTTTAAAAATTGAAGAAGTTTTACACAGGGTTCTCATGTGGTCATCTTGCAATCCATTTGGGTCCAGTTTGGAATGTGGCAACTGGAACAAAAAGAACCTTGAATTTGGTGCATACTTTGGTTTTGGTGCTGCTGTTTCTCACGGTCCTCAGCAGGGATTGAAAAAGAACTCGGTGTGCACAGCAGATCCCCGAAATTGGCGGGCTTGACTTCCTGGCAAATTGCTGCGTTTTTCCACTTTTCTGTTCAGGACCACTAAATGCTGAGATGTGGATGCATACCGAAATAAAAGCGATTCATTGTGTTCTAAAAAAAAAAAAAAAAAAAAAAAAAAAAAAAAAAAAAAAAAAAAAAAAGAAATGAATAGAATAAATACGTAAGCCATTATGAAAATGGAAACAGATGTTCGCTTTCAGTTTTATTCTATTATTTTCTACCTGTTTCCCTCCTTTTTAAGTTTATTCACTTTTGAGAGAGAGAGAGAGACAGACAGAGCTTGAGTGGGGGAGGAGCAGAGGGAGAGGGAGACACAGAATCCGAAGCAGGCTCCAGGCTCTGAGCTATTAGCATGGAGCCCAACGTGGGGCTGGAACTCATGAACCTTGATATCATGACCTGAGCCGAAGTCAAACACTCAACCAACTGAGCCACCCAGGCACCCCTGTTTCCCTCCTTTTCAACAGACAGCCCAACTCACACATTTTGAAAAAAGCAGCAAAAGCCAATTAGAAATTTCTATTTGTTAAGATGTTAACAGATGTTGTAAAATAATTAACTAAATTTCCTTCAGTAATTAGAGAATTATAGCAGTTATATTGCTTAAAATCCTTCCCACAGGAAAAAAAAATCTTAAAACACTGAGATTCTCTGAATGTATTCTTTCTTAGCATGCAATTTCTAAAGCTGTAGAAATTACTTCTATATGAAGAGTCATAAGCCTATCTCTATAATAATTTTTGCATTTTATGTTCATCTGGAAAAAACTGGAGAATAAAATAGTATAACATAAATAACGAATATTGGATATCTATAAGGTATGAATGTTTTACATACATAATTTAATTCCTCACATCATACCTATAAAATTGTTACCATTGTTGCGGTGCTTGGGTGGCTCAGTTGGTTAAGCATCCAACTCTTGATCTTGGCTCAAGTCATGATCTCACAGTTCATGAGTTCAATCCCCACATTGGGATTTGCATTGAAAGTACAGAGCCTGCTTGGGATTCTCTCTCTCCTCCTTTCTCTCTGTCCCTTCCTTGCTCATGCTCTCCCTCTCTGTCTCTCTTGAAGTAAATAAACTTTTAAAAAAATGTTTTTAAACATTTAAACATTTAAAAAAAATTGTTTTCACTTCATATACAAAGAAGCAAGTGTTGGGGGATTAAGCAAAATCACACAGATCAAAGTGAGTGAGTGATTTAACAAAATTTCAAGCCCATAGCTATTTGACCCAACATCTACATTCTTTGTTCTTTAACACATGAATAGCCAGTACAATAATGGTGTTAACTTCCAGGAGGCATCTCTAATTTGCTCTCATTTTCCTAAGAAACATACTTAAACTATTATTTGGCTGGCAGATCTTAGGGGATTTTTTTTGATGACATGGTACCCATAATACTAAGAAAGTTCCTGAGGCAAATTCATTAGATTTTACACCTTCTTAAAATTTCTAATATAAGCATTTAGAGATATAAATTTTACTCCAAGCATCCCATAAATGTTGATGTTGTATTTTTATTATATGATCCATATGCTATAGATTGAATATTTGTGTCTCCACTCCCCTCCCCAGAATCCGTGTTGAAATCCTAATTCCAACATAATAGTATTTGCATGTGGGACCTTCAATAAGTAATTAGGTAATGAGGGTGGGGTCCATATGAATGGGATTATTACCCTTATAAGAAAAGGCCAGAGAGATAGCTAGTTCTTTCCACCATGTAAGTTGACAGTCTTCAACCCAGAAAAGGGCTTTCACCAGAACCCAATCATGCTGGCACCCTGATCTCATACTTTCAGCCTCCAGAACTGTGAGAAATAAATGTCTGTTGTTTATGAGCCACCCGATCTACTTTGGTATAGTAGCCAAACTTACTAAGAAAAGAAAACCTTTCATTATTTGCAGATGATAACATTATCTACACAGTGCTTCTCAAATTGTTCATGGAAGGATCAGCTTTTTTCCCCCAATCTGTCAGACTAATATATTTGTAAAATACGATAGAAATGAATATCTAAAGAAAGAAAATGTAAACATGTACATCATACAAATCAAAAATTTTGTTATTAAGTTCAGTAGATATATAATTACCTTATCAACTTACTATAAAAATTTCTAACCTAATAGTCTCAATTTCTTACCTCATTGCAGACCACTAACAGTTTAGGAACTAGCACTGGTTCATGGAACACACTTAGAGTAATACACATATTTTTTAAAAACTATGTCAAATTTGGGGCACCTGGGTGGCTCAGTCAGTTGAGCGTCCAACTTCAGCTCAGGTCATGATCTTATGGTCTGTGAGCTCAAGCCCCCCATCGGGCTCTGTGCTGACAGCTCAGAGCCTGGAGCCTGCTTCAGATTCTGTGTCTCCTCCTCTTTCTGCCCCTCCCATATTCATGTTCTGTCTCTCTCTGTCTCTCTCTGTCTCTCAATAATAAATAAGCGTTAAGAAAAAAAAAATTTTTTAAAAACCTATCCCAAATTCTTAGAATTATTAAGAGGATTCAGCAAAGCTTATAAAATCAACATATAAAATCAGTCATATTTATATACATCAGTAGCAAAAACATATAAGGTACATACAGATAAGTATAATGAAGTTATCTAGAGAAAAAAATAGACAATATTTATTGAAATAAATTAAAGAAGAACTAAATAAAGCCACATTTATTGATATAAAGAATGCATTTTAATGTTATTATTCACAAATTGACTTATATTTTAAATGCAAATCTCTTCTCTAATTTCTAGTATTGATAATTTGGGTGCTCTCTCTCTCTTTTTCTCTGCCATCTTTCTTCCCTCACTCCCTTCTTCTTTCTCCCTCACTCAGCCAATCAGCCCACCAGGGTTTTCTTAAGTTTGCTAAATTTTTAGAAGTATCATATTTGGGGGCTTTTAAAGTTTTTCTCTGTTGTTTGCTTTCTGTTTCAATGGTTTCTGTATTTATTATTTCTTTTATTTTTACTTACTCTGGGTTTACTTTGTTCTTCTTTCCCTAGCTTCTTAAGGTGTGAAGCTCAAATCATTAGATTTTAGACCTTTTTTAAAATTTCTAATGTAAGCATTTAGAGATATAAATTTTACTCTAAGCGTTGTATTTCTATTATCTGTATTCATAGATTATTCAAAGTATTTTGCAATTTCCTTTGATTTTTCCCTTTGATTCATAGATTATTTAGAAGTATGTTTAATTTCCAAATATTGGGTGGTGTTTTCCTACATATTTTAATGTTACTGATATTTTATCTGATTTCAAAGTGATCAGAAAACATACTTAGTACTTACTCTGTTACCTACAATATAACCATTCTTGCATGATGCACCACGTGCACTTGAAAAGAATGTGTATTTTGCAGTTACTGAAGATAGTGTTTCATAAAAATTATTAAGGTCAAGGTGGCTGGTGGTGTGATTCAGACCCTCTATGTCTTTGCTGATTTGGTGAGTCCAAATGGAAACATTTGGTGAACATTCACATGGAACACAAATGTCCTTCTATACTGGGCTGATTCTGAGAGGTTCATCCACATGATACTCTTACCCAGATCTCTTTGTTGTGAATCCTCAAACCTTATTCTTTCTACCAAAACATAGTCCGCAGCTCCTGAACTGGTGTGGACTTATGCTTTTGCACAGCTCTTCCTCTAGGCATAATAGTAAATCAGAGTTACTCCTTGAAGTTAAGCCCATGAGAGAGGATTTTCTTTTCTCTAATATTTTTCAGAGCTACCCCTAAGTGGGGCTGTAACATTGCAACAGCTCCCTTTTGGATAGAAGATGGAACATCCAAAAACTATTCTCAAATTGTTCTTGCTAAGCCAATTGGCCATATGGAACTCCACAGGAGGCTATAGGCTGAGGATGAGATAAGAATATAGCAGAAGTTGATGCCCTGAGAGTATGAACTACATGATCATGCAACTGACTTGTGTCTGAGTCCTGCTTAGCTTCCACTTGATGCTAGAGCACTGTCAGGCACACCAAATCCAAGGCTTTGTAAATAAAATAATTTCCATTTGGTGATGAGCACTTCAGTTCACATGGTTATTTGAGGGGCCATGATCAGAGGGTGTGCTTTGTAGAAAACCAGAAGCAGTTTCTCAAGACGAAAATTATTCTTTGACTAATATGGCATATATTTACTCCAAAACCCTAGGGACTCTCACTGTGAGTTTTCTTTTAGGCCATTCCCAGACTCAAGAAAGCATTGTGACCTGCCACAAGCATCTGAAGATGTAGGACCCACTACGTCATCAAGATCAATCTACAGAGCATTTTCCACAGCAACACAGAACACCTGAAGAGGCTTCCCTCATTCTAAGTGCCATTCAAAACTGGAATCTTCATCTATATCATTGCTAGTTCATCCATACGCCCAAATATGGCAGGCATTCCTTAGAATATCCAAAGAGAACCAAAAGGGTTTGGACTCCTTTCTTAATGGTAGAGGACTCAAGATGCAGCAAATTCTCTTTCATTTTGGAGAAGATGTCACAGCTTGTTGTAGACTATTGGATTCCAAAACACTTCCTGATGTGGAAGGCAGCTAAATTTTCATGAATCTATTCCCACTCTGACAAGTGTTTTACTGAGGTATAGAATATCCTTTCTACTTCCCAATTGCCATATCCAATCAGCACCATTTCATCAAGACAGTGGATGCACATTATGTTCTTTGGGATACTGAGATAAGGCTCTTGCAAACCAAATAATACCTGAGAATTAAGAGTTTACTTAGCCCTGGGGAAGATTGTGAAGTCCTTGCCAAGAAAAATCAAAACTCCACCAGTGATTCTCCAGTTATTAGAATAGAGAAGAAAGAGAAAAAAAGGCCTTTAAGTGTCAGGAACCATGTTGACTTGTTCCGGTAAAAGATCTCAACTGACACAATAGATTATTTCATTTTAGTCACCACATAAGTTTATAATAAGCCACTTAAATTTCCCCAGGATCCAAGAGTATTCTCCACAAGTCAAAAGGCAAACTAAATGTAGATATTACAGAAATAACCACTTCCATAGCATTTTTTTTAATGGTGGCACTAATTTTCTATGAACCTCCCTGTGTTGGAGAATTGTTTTGATTTACTATTTTTGTAGGTAAGATAATTTCAGAGGCCTTCACTGGACTCTTGCTACCAAAATAACCCTTACTCCATGGGTCAGGAGCAAATAGGAATAATTCAGTGATTGCTATATCTGTTTAATCCAGCCATACATCCTGGAAAATGGGAAATTATGATAGCATAACAAACCCATTCAGTCCTTTATGAAAAATAACCAATTTGGGGCTCCTGGGCAGCTCAGCCAGTTAAGCATCCAAGTCTTTTTTTTTTTTTTTAATTTATTTATTTTTGAGACAGAGAGCGACAGAGCATGAACGGGGAGGGTCAGAGAGAGAGAGAGACACAGAATCGGAAGCAGGCTCCAGGTTCTGAGCCATCAGCCCAGAGCCCGACGCGGGGCTCAAACCCACGGACCACGAGATCGTGACCTGAGCTGAAGTCGGACGCTTAACCGACTGAGCCACCCAGGCGCCCCTTGCATCCAACTCTTAATTTCAGCTCAGATCATGATCTCTCGGCTCATGAGATGGAGACCTGTGTGGGACTCTGTGCTAACAGCATGAAATCTGCTTGGGATTCTCTCTCTCTCTCTCTCTCTCTCTCTCTCTCTCTCTCTCAAAATAAATAAGTAAACAAACAGACAGACAAACTTAAAAAAATAACCATACAAAATATGTTTTAATCATCTGACCCACACAGGTGCCCATCACTGATGGACCACAGTGGTATTCCAGGTCCTCAATAAGCCCCCAGAAGTTGTAGCTATTTTTCTTTCTTTAGGGTTGCAATAATTGATAGTTATATCAATTAGTTGCCTTAGATCTCTTTGGGGAAAGCTAGAAGAAAGATTTACATTATGTGCTGGAGGTATATCACAGGACCTTTTTATCCCACTTCCCCTTTATTCAAGGGTTACTGGGTATGTGAATCACTGTGAGGGGCCATGACTTTTATATCCTGATGACTCAAGCAGACTTCTGTTTACCAAAGCAGGTCTAGTGCTTCTAGAATACAATATCCTGTACCTTCCAGGATTTGGCCTGCATCCAGTAGTTTAAAAAACTTATAACTATTTTTGAGTGTAAGCCTTATACTCAGGAGGTACACTCTGTGCTTGCCCCCTGAGGCATGCTAGACTGGGACTGCAGTTACAGGTAAATGACAGGTGGCATGGGAAAGCTATGGTGTGGAACTGCATCTCACTGTGAGGAAGTCAGCCCAGCTGAGATCTTTAAAGTTCTTCAGGAAATAGAACAACTTATCAGACAGGGAGGGTGATCTACCCATGCTCATAAGGCAGGCTCTGTCCAGCTGGAAAGTTTGGGACCCTCAGGTACAACTGAATTTTCAAATGTCCATCTTCCAATTCTTAGGCTCTCACTTTTTCCCAAATTATGTCATAAATTTCACATAAGAGAACTGGCAAATTGCTGAATTAATGTGCAGGTTGAATTCATACACTGCAAGATTAGATTCTGCAGCTGACTTATGGATATGTCGGCTCTGGAGCTAAAGGAATGAGATTCTTTCAGTGCAACAGTGGAGTCTCACTAGCCCTAGAGATCATGCTTTGAATTTAAAACCTTAGCCTTATCATTTTTTTCAAGTTCTCTAGGAGAGTTATAAATACACAGCCCACCTATAGTCTTTGTATGCCTCATTCTTGTCGTAGTGGTTCATCTCAGAAAATATTATTATGATAAAGCTAGTTTTTTTTTCAATACATACTTCATATTAGGTGTTCAAGTACATGTTACAGTATACTGTAATTTCTGGTGTCCCATTTTCTAGTTTCAATGATATATTTAAGGCCTTAAAACACAACCAAATCAGAAAACTAGTTTTATATTCACATATCCTTGAGAGTTTGTGGCCTGTACTTTTCTTGGTATAGATTATTACATCATCAGTGTTCCAATAGAAAGAGCTAAGTTCACACAGAAATTGCTTACTGGTTAATAAGTGGCTTATATAATCATTGAGCTAGGAGAAGAAACAGACTGTAGGCTCAGTTTCCAGGAATGGAAAGTCATAACATGCAACTAAACTGACCCAGCAGGAAATCACTTCTCAAGCACCTCAGGAGGCTTCACCATGCTACTTTTGTACCACAAGGAAATCATGTGCTAGATTAGAAAGCTACCACTTCTACAACTCTGCAGCCTCTGTGGAGAGCCACTGATGAAACAGATCTCTCCACCAACTTCATTTCTTAATTGAAGTCTCCTGTGAGTAACTGATACCCATCCCAGAACTCGAACTGCAAGGAAATCTAGGAAATATAATTGTTTGCTTTCCAGGCTCTGCCAAACAAAAAGGCACCTTAAAACGTAGATGAATAAAAGTTAAGCAAAATTGGCATGCCTGGGTGGCTTAGTCAGTTGAGATTTTGACTCTTGATTTTTACTCAGGTCATGATCCCAGGGTCGTGGGATCAAGCCCTGAATCAGGCTCTGTGCTGAGTGTGGAGCCTGCTTAAGATTCTCTCCCCATGCGCCTTTCACCCACTCACATGCTCTCTGTCTCTAAAAAAAAGAAAAAAAAGTTAAGCAAAATTATTCATAGTATCTGCCCATATACTTTTAGGGGGGAAATGGGCTAGGATATATGTTCAAAAATGTTCATAAAATTGGTTGTAATATCAAAAACATGGGAACAAATAGGAAATAGGTATCTGTCCAATTATGTTTGTAGACAGGAAAAATAAACTCTCATATAGTAGTAAGTGAATGAATTATATAGCTACATGCAAATATGGATGATTCTCAGAACATAATATTGAGAGCAAAACAAGTCAAAACTAAAATACACAATGTAATAAAATTTTCATAAACTTAAAAGCAAACAAATTATATTGCTTAAGGATACATAGATATGCAATATAACTATACTTGAAAAAGCAAATAAATGATAACCATCAAATTCATGAGGGACAAAAGAGACTGAAATTGGGAAGAACACATTTAGCTTCAGTGGAACTGGTGATATTCTAATTGTTACATGGCTGTGGGTTACTGGTGTTCTTTTTATTATGCTTCAAACATGTTACTTTCCATATTTATGTATCATATAGATACATGTTAAAAATTTTAAAGCTTATGCAATCTTGGGTTACATTAAAACAAGCATGAGTTTCACATAAAAGAAAATAAAATAGTAGCTTTTCTACTTTAGTGGTCAGCATATGAGCTATAATCACTTCAGATGATAAAGTTTAAGTAGGATATTGGCAAGCTATAGGGTCTTTATAACAGTGTTACCCAACCTTGACTGCACATTGGAATCATGTGGGAGCTTTAAAAACAATTTTGATGACAGCTTCCCTCCACTGGAGATAATAATTTACTGGGTCTGGGTTAGAGCCTGGGTCCCAAATTTCATAAAGCTGTCCAGGTTATGACATTTGTACGCAGAACTGCAAACTGTCACTTTAGAGGAATATAATCGGGATTTGGTGGGTCCATCAAAGAGGCATAAAATGAGTATTGATCCCTAGAGAAGACAATGGCTGGACTGGGGGACAACGATGGCAGGGCTGTTGTGTGAAAGGAGGAGTGGACTTATTCTACTTCAGACAGTCTGTAGTACCAGCCTTCCATATCTCATGTTTTTCTCAAAACACAAGCCTTCTGTCTAAGAGATTTGAAGGTTCCTGAAGGTCATCTTTTCATGGTTCTGAGGTCTTAAAGAAGCCAGATATGTTCAATATAGTGAGTTACACATTGCTAGAATTTTACATAGGGATACAAGAAACTAGGATTCCCTTTGTGGTGAAGGTACCTGTTATCAACCAGGAGAGCAGACACATGGAGGAAAACTGTCACAAAAGCAGAGAAAGTAGGGACCCAGCCCAGGGTGAATTTTCTCAAACAATGAGGACACTTTACCAACCTAAACTAAAGGCCTGGAATCTGTGTGTGTTTATGAGTTAGGCAAAGTTTAGGAGAAATGACAGTGTACCTTTGGAGAACCGGTAAACCTATGTTATTGTGTTCCTATAAATACCCTTAATAAAAAAAATTTTTTTTTATCTTAACACCAAAATAACCTGATATGGTAAGGATATGGATCAGTGATTCTCTCATTCCCTTGGATACCCACCCTGCACATACTTATATGCACATAGATCATGTATAGCAGGTTAATTCATTCAGAAAATAATATTAATGCAGTCTAGTCCAGGTCCTGACTTCCATTCCCATATTAGTGTATTAGCCCCATTTAGTCCCACAGAATTCACCTCAAATCTAGCCAATGTGAGCCTCAGACAATAATAAGTAAAAGAAACTAATCCAGCAGACACCTTGATTTTGGACTTCTAGCCTCCAGAACTATGAGAGAATAAATTTCTGTTGTTTCAAGCCAGCAGTGCTTTGTTACAGCAGACCTAGAAAACTAATAGGTATCCAATCTTAGAGTTCTTTACACTAGGTCACTGTTCTTTACTTGACACTTATTTCTGCCACTAAACAGCAAAGTCCTGCACAGGAAAGCTTTTCCCTTTTTGTTCCATACCTTACTTTCAGTTTCCAACTTTCCAGTTCACCAACCACAGTTCCTGGCAACTGGTAGGTACCAAAAACCACAGAATAAAAGAAAAAAGGGGGAATATCAGAAGGAGGCTGAGAGAAGGCAGTGGCAGCATCATCACCATCATCATCGTCATCATGGTAGATGCATTGAAGGAAATGACATAACTTACCATTCCTTCAAATGCTTCCTGATGTCTTCATAAAATGTTTTTCTCTAGGAAATGTTACAATCTTAAGCCTTCTACTTAGGGATGACAAGTATGGTGTATTTATATTGATGATAAAAACTAATAGCAGTGTTTGGGATCCAGCCTACAGATACGATTTTTTCAGCCTTCAGGGTATCTGGCCACCAAATGTTTTTTGTTTTTTTTTTTCTCAAGTTTTTTTCAGTGTCTAAGCTTTAAAATAATACATAAAATCCAAAGTTGCGGTTTCTTTAGTAAAAGATCACTGGCAAACAATGGCCTCTCATTCCCATGTGCCCACAGCTTCCAGCCTCTAAGTGGTTGTGTCCCCTTAGGTGACACACACCCTCTCCTATTCACCACAGGTCCCAGCACATTGCTACCTCTTTTCCTAGATCATTGTGCCTGGGGTCTACAGCCTACAAACTGCCATAGGAATGAAGATGGTAAATGTGTCCTAAATGCTTTTTGAAGCAGTTTTTATTGCAAAATATTATTCATATTTCCAAACAATAACTATAAAGAAAACACAAGCATGAATGTTTACTTAAGATAAGTAAATTCCTGAAGTTAGTTTGGGGGGTAGGGAAGATGGCGGCTTAGGAGGACGCTGGGCTCACCGCGCATCCTGCTGATCACTTAGATACCACCTACACCTGCCTAACTAACCCAGAAAACCGCTAGAAGACTACCAGAATGGAGTCTCCAGAGACAAGCGCAGACAAGAGGCCCACGGAAGAGGGTAGGAAGGGTGGAGAGGAGGTGCGCACTGCACGGACTGGCGGGAGGGAGCCGGGGGGAGTGGCAGCCTGCCGGCCAAGCAGAGCCCCCGAGTCTGGCTGGCAAAAGCGGAGGGGCCAGACGGAGTGTGTTCCGACAGCAAACGGGACCTGACATATGGAAGGTTATAAGCTAACAGCTCTGCTCTGAAAGCGGGAAGGCTGGAGGACAAAGAGAGAGAGAGAGTTGCTGAGCCCCAGGACCACAGAGCTCAGTTTGGTGGGGAACAAAAGCGCTCGCCAGCGCCATCTCGCCCATCCCCCAGCCAAAATCCCAAAGGGAACCAGTCCCTGCCAGGGAACTTGCTTGCTCCGCACAAACACCCAACACTGTGCTTCTGCGGAGCCACCCTTCCGGCAGCAGGTCTGACTCCCTCCCGCTGCCACAGGGCCCCTCCTGAAGTGGATCACCTAAGGAGAAGTGAGCTAAGCCTGCCCCTCCTGCCCCCGTGCACCTTGCCTACCCACCCCAGCTAATAGGCCAGATCCCCAGCACCACAAGCCTGGCAGTGTGCAAGTAGCCCAGACGGGCCATGCCACCCCACAGTGAATCCCGCCCCTAGGAGAGGGGAAGAGAAGGCACAAACCTGTGTGACTGTGGCCCCAGCGGTGGGCTGGGGGCAGACATCAGTTCTGACTGCGGCCCCACCCACCAACTCCAGTTATACACCACAGCACAGGGGAAGTGCCCTGCAGGTCCCCCGCACCACTCCAGGGACTATCCAAAATGACCAAACGGAAGAATTCCCCTCAGAAGAATCTCCAGAAAATAACAACAGCTAATGAACTGATCAAAAAGGATTTAAATAATATAACAGAAAGTGAATTTAGAATAATAGTCATAAAATTAATCGCTGGGCTTGAAAACAGTATAGAGGACAGCAGAGAATCTCTTGCTACAGAGATCAAGGGACTAAGGAACAGTCACGAGGAGCTGAAAAACGCTTTAAACGAAATGCAAAATAAAATGGAAACAACGACGGCTCGGCTTGAAGAGGCAGAGGAGAGAATAGGTGAACTAGAAGATAAAGTTATGGAAAAAGAGGAAGCTGAGAAAAAGAGAGATAAAAAAAAATCCAGGAGTATGAGGGGAAAATTAGAGAACTAAGTGATATACTAAAAAGAAATAATATACGCATAATTGGTATCCCAGAGGAGGAAGAGAGAGGGAAAGGTGCTGAAGGGGTACTTGAAGAAATCATAGCTGAGAACTTCCCTGAACTGGGGAAGGAAAAAGACATTGAAATCCAAGAGGCACAGAGAACTCCCTTCAGACGTAACTTGAATCGATCTTCTGCACGACATATCATAATGAAACTGTCAAAATACAAGGATAAAGAGAAAATTCTGAAAGCAGCAAGGGATAAACGTGCCCTCACATATAAAGGGAGACCTATAAAACTCGTGACTGATCTCTCCTTTGAAACTAGGCAGGCCAGAAAGGACTGGCACGATATCTTCAATGTGCTAAACAGAAAAAATATGCAGCCGAGAATCCTTTATCCAGCAAGTCTGTCATTTAGAATAGAAGGAGAGATAAAGGTCTTCCCAAACAAACAAAAACTGAAGGAATTTGTCACCACTAAACCAGCCCTACAAGAGATCATAAGGGGGATCCTGTGAGACAAAGTACCAGAGACATCGTTACGAGCATAAAACATACAGACATCACAATGACTCTAAACCCGTATCTTTCTATAATAACACTGAATGTAAATGGATTAAATGTGCCAACCAAAAGACATAGGGTATCAGAATGGATAAAAAAACAAGACCCATCTATTTGCTGTCTACAAGAGACTCATTTTAGACCTGAGGACACCTTTAGATTGAGAGTGAGGGGATGGAGAACTATTTATCATGCTACTGGAAGCCAAAAGAAAGCTGGAGTAGCCATACTTATATCAGACAAACTAGACTTTAAATTAAAGGCTATAACAAGAGATGAAGAAGGGCATTATATAATAATCACAGGGTCTATCCATCAGGAAGAGCTAACAATTATAAATGTCTATGCGCCGAATACCGGAGCCCCCAAATATATAAAACAATTACTCACAAACATAAGCAACCTTATTGATAAGAATGTGGTAATTGCAGGGGACTTTAACACTCCACTTACAGAAATGGATAGATCATCTAGACACATGGTCAATAAAGAAACAAGGGCCCGAATTGACACTTTGGATCAGATGGACTTGACAGATATATTTAGAACTCTGCATCCCAAAGCAACAGAATATACTTTCTTCTCGAGTGCACATGGAACCTTCTCCAAGATAGATCATATACTGGGTCACAAAACAGCCCTGCATAAGTATACAAAAATTGAAATTATACCATGCATACTTTCAGACCACAATGCTATGAAGCTTGAAATCAACCACAGGAAAAAGTCTGGAAAACCTCCAAAAGCATGGAGGTTAAAGAACACCCTACTAAAGAATGAGGGGTCAACCAGGCAATTAGAGAAGAAATTAAAAAATATATGGAAACAAACGAAAATGAAAATACAACAATCCAAATGCTTTGGGACGCAGCGAAGGCAGTCCTGAGAGGAAAATACATTGCAATCCAGGCCTATCTCAAGAAACAAGAAAAATCCCAAATACAAAATCTAACAGCACACCTAAAGGAAATAGAAGCAGAACAGCAAAGGCAGCCTAAACCCAGCAGAAGAAGAGAAATAATAAAGATCAGAGCAGAAATAAACAATAGAGAATCTAAAAAAAACTGTAGAGCCGATCAGTGAAACCAAGAGTTGGTTTTTTGAAAAAATAAACAAAATTGACAAACCTGTAGCCAGGCTTCTCAAAAAGAAAAGGGAGATGACCCAAATAGATAAAATCATGAATGAAAATGGAATTATTACAACCAATCCCTCAGAGATACAAACAATTATCAGGTAATACTATGAAAAATTGTATGCCAACAAATTGGACAACCTGGAAGAAATGGACAAATTCCTAAACACCCACACTCTTCCAAAACTCAATCAGGAGGAAATAGAAAGCTTGAACAGACCCATAACCAGCGAAGAAATTGAATCGGCTATCAAAAATCTCCCAACAAATAAGAGTCCAGGACATGATGGCTTCCCAGGGGAGTTCTACCAGACGTTTAAAGCAGAGATAATACCTATCCTTCTCAAGCTATTCCAAGAAATAGAAAGGGAAGGAAAACTTCCAGACTCATTCTATGAAGCCAGTATTACTTTGATTCCTAAACCAGACTGAGACCCAATAAAAAAAGAGAACTACAGGCCAATATCCGTGATGAATATGGATGCAAAACGTCTCAATAAGATACTAGCAAATCGAATTCAACAGCATATAAAAAGAATTATTCACCATGATCAAGTGGGATTCATTCCTGGGATGCAGGGCTGGTTCAACATTCGCAAATCAATCGTGATACATCACATTGACAAAAAAAAAGAGAAGAACCATATGATCCTGTCAATCGATGCAGAAAAGGCCTTTGACAAAATCCAGCACCCTTTCTTAATAAAAACCCTTGAGAAAGTCGGGATAGAAGGAACATACTTAAACATCATAAAAGCCATTTATGAAAAGCCCACAGCTAACATCATCCTCAATGGGGAAAAACTGAGAGCTTTATCCCTGAGATCAGGAACACGACAGGGATGCCCACTCTCACCACTGTTGTTTAACATAGTGTTGGAAGTTCTAGCATCAGCAATCAGACAACAAAAGGAAATCAAAGGCATCAAAATTGGCAAAGATGAAGTCAAGCTTTCGCTTTTTGCAGATGACATGATATTATACATGGAAAATCCGATAGACTCCACCAAAAGTCTGCTAGAACTGATACATGAATTCAGCAAAGTTGCAGGATACAAAATCAATGTGCAGAAATCAGTTGCATTCTTATACACTAACAATGAAGCGACAGAAAGACAAATAAAGAAACTGATCCCATTCACAATTGCACCAAGAAGCATAAAATACCTAGGAATAAATCTAACCAAAGATGTAAAAGATCTGTATGCTGAAAACTATAGAAAGCTTATGAGGGTAATTGAAGAAGATATAAAGAAATGGAAGAAACATTCCCTGCTCATGGATTGGAAGAATAAATATTGTCAAAATGTCAATACTACCCAAAGCTATCTACACATTCAATGCAATCCCAATCAAAATTGCACCAGCATTCTTCTCGAAACTAGGGCAAGCAATTCTAAAATTCATATGGAACCACAAAAGGCCCCGAATAGCCAAAGTAATTTTGAAGAAGACCAAAGCGGGAGGCATCACAATCCCAGACTTTAGCCTCTACTACAAAGCTGTCATCAAGACAGCATGGTATTGGCACAAAAACAGACACATAGACCAATGGAATAGAATAGAAACCCCAGAACTAGACCCACAAACGTATGGCCAACTAATCTTTGACAAAGCAGGGAAGAACATCCACTGGAAAAAAGACAGTCTCTTTAACAAATGGTGCTGGGAGAACTGGACAGCAACATGCAGAAGGTTGAAACTAGACCACTTTCTCACACCATTCACAAAAATAAACTCAAAATGGATAAAGGACCTGAATGTGAGATAGGAAACCATCAAAACCTTAGAGGAGAAAGCAGGAAAAGACCTCTCTGACCTCAGCCGTAGCAATCTCTTACTCGACACATCCCCAAAGGCAAGGGAATTAAAAGGAAAAATGAATTACTGGGACCTTATGAAGATAAAAAGCTTCTGCACAGCAAAGGAAACAACCAACAAAATTAAAAGGCAACCAACGGAATGGGAAAAGATATTTGCAAATGACATCTCGGACAAAGGGCTAGTATCCAAAATCTATAAAGAGCTCACCAAACTCCACACCCGAAAAACAAATAACCCAGTGAAGAAATGGGCAGAAAACATGAATAGACACTTCTCTAAAGAAGACATCCGGATGGCCAACAGGCACATGAAAAGATGCTCAACGTCACTCCTTATCAGGGAAATACAAATCAAAACCACACTCAGATATCACCTCACGCCAGTCAGAGTCGCCAAAATGAACAAATCAGGAGACTATAGATGCTGGCGAGGATGTGGAGAAACGGGAACCCTCTTGCACCATTGGTGGGAATGCAAACTGGTGCAGCCACTCTGGTAAGCAGTGTGGAGGTTCCTCAGAAAATTAAAAATAGACCTACCCTATGACCCAGCAATAGCACTGCTAGGAATTTACCCAAGGGATACAGGAGTACTGATGCATAGGGGCACTTGTACCCCAATGTTTATAGCAGCACTCTCAACAATAGCCAAATTATGGAAAGAGCCTAAATGTCCATCAACTGGTGAATGGTAACGAAATTGTGGTTTATATACACAATGGAGTACTACGTGGCAATGAGAAAGACCGAAATATGGCCCTTTGTAGCAATGTGGATGGAACTGGAGAGTGTTATGCTAAGTGAAATAAGCCATACAGAGAAAGACAGATACCATATGTTTTCACTCTTATGTGTATCCTGAGCAACTTAACAGAAACCCATGGGGGAGGGGAAGGCAAAAAAAAAAAAAGAGGTTAGAGTGGGAGAGAGCCAAAGCATAAGAGACTGTTAAAACCTGAGAACAAACTGAGGGTTGATGGGGGGTGGGAGGGAGGGGAGGGTGGGTGATGGGTATTGAGGAGGGCACCTTTTGGGATGAGCACTGGGTGTTGTATGCAAACCAATATGACAATAAATTTCATATATTGAAAAATAAAGTCTGAATAATACTAGTAAACATCAATAAAATACATAAAATTTGCTACAAAAAAAAAAGATAAGTAAATTCCTAGTGTTGTCCAGGAGATTCAGACTTTGGGATTCTCATTTCATTGATGAAACTGTCATATTGCCAGAGGGTGTGACATTTAGTCTTCTTCTCTCACTCTTCACAACAATCCAACACTGAGGCAAATGAAAGGGCACAGATAGTACATTTGCTATTTGCATAACATAAATGGCCTCAAACTCAGGTTGACAGTAAATGCTCTCATGGTATTTATTTTAACATTTTGAAAATAAGTTCAAGAAGAAAAGTGGGTAACTCTAAAATGCCCTTTACATCACAGCATTAGCTCACAGGTACCACAGAAAAAGCTTGTTACGATTTACATGCACTTTTCTTAATTCTGCCTTCTCTTCATGATTTCATTTTCCCCTGGAGAAACCAGAAGCACTGAACTAAAGTCTCAGGCCAAAAATTAAAGGCAAGAGAAATCTTTAGATAAAAAAAAAAAGTTAACACTCTAGTTTTAGTTCCTGAAAGGTATGTTTCTGGAAT
The DNA here is from genome assembly GCF_023721935.1 of Panthera uncia. NCBI lineage: Eukaryota > Metazoa > Chordata > Mammalia > Carnivora > Felidae > Panthera > Panthera uncia. Next base: position 100,173,788 of record NC_064811.1, read on the forward strand.
TGAACAGCATTGGCTTTTGCCAATTTAAGATTTTTTTTCTACTTTGAGATGGCTGTCTGCAAATGTGCACCATCAATAAATAGGGTTTCTTCTTTACTTATAAATTGTTAAATGTTTATTTTTTTTTTAATTTTATCATGTATTTATTTTTGAGAGAGGGAGAGACAGAGTGTGAACAGGGGAGGTGCAGAGAGAGAGGGAGACACAGAATCCAACACAGGTTCCAGGCTCTGAGCTGTCAGCACAGAGTCCCACGCAGGGCTCAAACTCACGGACTGCGAGATCATGACCCAAGCCCAAGTTGGAAGCTCAACGGACTGAACCATGCAGGTGCCCCTAATGTTTATTTATTTTTTTAAGGAGAGATAGAGCAGGGAGGGGCAGAAAGAGAGGGAGACAAAGGATCCAAAGCGAGCGCTACACTGACAACAGAGTCTAATGGGGGCTCGAACTCCTGAACTCCAAGATCACAACTTGAGCTGAAGTCTGACACTTAACAGACTGAGTCACCCAGGAGCCCCACACTTACACATTTTTAAATGAATTTTTGTGGAAGAAAAGATCCCCTTAAAAATCATCCTATGACTAACCTACTCCTGAGGGAATAACTTGGGAAATCAGGATCTCAAAATCCCTTCATAACAGATGTGGCTACTAAAGAAAGTGTTATCTGAATTCATTGGAAATGCTTTTCACTGGGATGTTAGCCCAGGAATCTCATTTTATTTGTAGTGAATATTAATATAACTTTGTAGGCATCTTTGAGATTTCCATTTCTTCAGAGAAAAATAGAATAAGGCAAAAGGCAAATCGCAAGAAGGGGCAAATATAGATTTTCAAAATTTGCCTCTCAAATGTTTTGACAAGGGATCATTTATATGTGCCTTTTTTTTTACCTAAGTCCTTCCTAAGTTACCCATTTCTAGTCCTTTCTAAGTATTACTTTCAGTGGTGTGCTGATGAATTAAATGAAGGTTGGGGGTGTGGCTGCTTTATAAGAACTTTAGAGACCACAGTCTCTCTGTTTACTAAGTTCCCCAAACCAAAATACTTAATAAAGTTCAAATCTATAATTCCATTACAGGTACATACAGAAAAAAGAAACAAAAAATAAAGGAAATATCAACCCAAATTATTTAAAAGCTTCTTGTGGCAAAGGATAATTGAATTTCAAGACATGGAACAGTTAACATGAAAAGAAAGCTATTAATGCATGTGTACAGAGCCTGATAGGTGTACTCAGAAAATAGGCCATGAGCAGTTATATACAGAAACATCTGCTTCTGATTCTCTTTAGTATTTTTCACTACCTACATGACAATTCTAATCAGACAGATTGTTTTGTCTAAAGGAGATAGGTGGAAGATGGATAATTTCCTATCCTTAAAGAACTTACCCTGTACATTAGTCTAAATCATATCCCCTTTGTAACTGTCCTAGACAGAACTAGATAGCAGCCTGCAGTGAATCAGAGAAGTATACCTGAGGGTGGAGGCAATGAGGAGAGATTTGGTCCATGATGCAAGAGTCAGGAGGGTAGGGTAAGGCCAGGCACGAGGGTTCTTCTGAAAGACCTGACAAGCTGAGAGTCAGACACAAGGCTAAGACTGGGCGGTAAATATCAGCTAGTCACTAGAGGGAGCAAAGATTGGAAAACATGCAAAGAGCAGCGGCCAGAGACCCTATGCATAAAAACTACAAAAATAGCACTGACCCCTAAGAAACTGTAAGATTGGGCACCTGGATGGCTCAGTTGTTTAAGCATCTGACTCTTGGTTTCAGCTCAGGTTATGATCTTCAGGTTCGTGAGTTTGAGCCCCACATTGGGCTCTGCGCTGGCAGTGAGGAGCCTGCTTGGGATTCTCTCTCTCTCTCCACTCTCTCTGCCCCTCCCCCACTTGTGCTGTCTCTGTCTCTTTCAAAATAAAATAAGCAGAAAGAAAGAAAGAAAGAAAGAAAGAAAGAAAGAAAAGAAACTTAAAGACTTCCTTGACCATTTGTGGTATCTGTGATTTTGACCAGCTATTGTCCTTTGTTGAGAATTTGCTGGGTCCCTGTGATGAGAAGATGTATGTGTTCAAATAATTCAACATTAGGGTGAATTTTATATAAACATATTGATTCATCTGGCAGTACTAATGCCAGCACCAAACTATTTGATTATTGAAGCCTCATAGGACATCTTATTAATAGTTTTCCTCTTATTAATCTTCTATTTCTTGAATTTCTTAGGTATTCTTACTCATCTTATTCTTAGGAATTCTTATTCATCTTTTCAATGATATTTAGGATAAATGAAGGCTGGGTAGTGACTCCTTTTAAGACTTTTAAAGATCACTCTCCCATTAAAAGAGGGAACTTGGGTCAAGTTTCCCCAAAAAAATTTCCACTGGAATTTTTCCTGGAATAGCATTTAACTTAACAATTAACTTGAGAGAAATTGATATGCTCACAATGGTCTTTCCTTTAACTTGCCGTATTTTATATCTTTCACTGAAGCTCTGCTGAGTTGTTTTCATAATTCCTGCTAACGTTATTTCTTAGTATTTATATTTCCTTTGTAGCACTGATTCTTTTTGATTTCTAATTGGTTTTAGCAAGTTTAAATGAAAACTCTTGATTTTTATGTATTCACTTTATATATGGCTGGTTTACTGATGCCTCTTAGTCCTATGAGATTTTCAGTTAAGTCTCTTGGGTTTTCTACATAGACTATTTTACTATCTACAATAATGAACATTTTCTTGTCTTCAATGGCCATACCTTTTACTACAACCCTAATTCATTGAAATTCTCACTCTATATTTTGGTGACTCTGCTCTTTCTATCTGGTCTGTTTCTCTCTCCTTTGTTGTTTTTATCTTCTATCTCTTAACTGGATAAACCTTAAGTCCATTCTAGCCTCCAGACTGTTGTGAGCATGGTGAATATGTCCCAAGTCTTTAGCTCCAACTTTATGCCATAAACCCATACTTCCAAATATTTAAAGATACCGATACGTGGATGTCTTTCCAGTTTCTCAAACCCAATACATTCAATAATGGACTTCCTTTTCCAACCATATTTGGTTTTTTTATTGTTAGCAAAATCAGTTCTTTTTTTTCTCTAAGACTAGAAACATTACTATTATCTTAAATTACTTCTTCATCTATTATGTCCAGCCTCACATAAAGTCAGGCTTTTATTTACTGAGCATGGTTCTCAGATTCCTCACTTCTTTTATCTTTTTAAGGTTACCATCCCAGTGAAGCCTCCACTGTAGAATGTGGGCTATCTTTACCCTTCCTCCTCCTTTTTTTCTTGAAGAGTTTATTATTTTTTGAGGTATAATTGACATAACATTGTGTAAGTGTATACAATGTGTCGATTGGATTCATTTATATATTGCAATATGATTACACCATAGCATTTAGCTAACACCTTTATCATATGACATAATTATCATTTTTAGGGTAAGAACAACTAACAATTAAGATCTGGCCCCTTAGCAACATTGAAGTTTATAATACAGTATTGTTTACTATAACCATCTGGTATACATTAGCTCTCCAGAACTTATTTGTCTAGTAGTTAGAAGTTTTTACCCTTAAACAACATCACCCCACTTTCCCCATGTCTCAAGTGTCTGGTAACCACCACTATACTGTTTTTGTGAGTTCAGCTTTTTCAGGTTTCATATATCAATGATATCATAAAGTATTTGTCTTTTTCTGACTTGTCACTTTTTCCTTCTTTCTGGTAGCTGAATAATTTTCCAGTGTGTGTGTATGTGTGTGTGTGTGTACCACATCTTCTTTATCCATTTATTCACTGATGGACACAGGTTGTTTCTATGTCTTGGTTATTGTAAATAATGCTGAAATAAACATGGAAGTACAGACATCTTTTTGATATTGTGTTCATTTACTTTAAATATATATCCAGAAATGAAATTGCTGGATCACATGGTAGTACTATTTTTAATTTTTTGAGGAATCTCTACATTGTTTTCTATAGTGGCTCCAGTTTACATTCCCATCAACACAAGGTGCACAAGGGTTCCTTTTTCTCCACATCATCACCAACACTTGTTATCTCTCATCTTTTTGATAGCCATTCTAACAGGTGTGAAGTATTAGCTCATTGTCATTTATATTTGCATTTTCCTGATGATTAGTGATGTTGAGCATCTTAACATGTACCTGGTGGCTATCTATGTTTTCTTTGGAAAAAAGTCTATTCAGATCCTCTGCCCATTTTTTTCATCAGGTTTTTTGGCTTTTTGCTATTGAGCTGTATGAGTTCTTTATATATTTTATGTATTAATCTCTTCTCTAATATATGATTTACCAATATTTTCTCTAATTCTCTAGGCTGCCCTTTAATTTTGTTGTTTCTTTTGTGTGCAGAAGTTTTTAGTCAATAAAATATTAGTAAACCAAATTCAAGAACACACTAAAAAAATCAGACATCATAACCAAGTGGAATTTATCCCTGGGATGCAAGTATGGTCCAACATGTGCAAATCATGTGATACACCATATTAATAGAATGAAAGATAATAATCACATAACTATCCCAGTACATGCAGAAAAATCATTTAACAAAATTCATCACCATGTCATGCTAAAAACCCTCAACAACTTGGATATGGAAGGAACATACCCCAACATAATAAAAGCTATATGCAACAAACCCACAGCTAACATCATACTCAATGGTAAAAGATTGGAAGTTTTCGCTCCAAGATCAGGACCAAGGTAAGGATAATCACTCTCACCTTTCTTATTCAACATAGTACTGGAAGTTTTAGATAGAGCAATTAGGCAAGGCAAAGAAATAGAGGGCATTCAAGTCAGTAGGGACAATGTAAAATTGTCATTATTTGCAGATGGTATGGTCTTATATATAGAAAATCCTAAAGACTCCATAAAAATAACTGTTGAAACTAACCAGTGAATTCGGTAAAGCTGCAGGATATACAATCAACATACAGAAATCAACTTCTAGACACTAACAAAGACATATCTGAAAAAGAAATAAACAATCCCATTCACAAGAGCACCAAAAACAATAAAATGCTTAGAAATAAACCTAACTAAGGAAGAAGAAGTACAATGAAAACTACTTTAATAAACGAAATTGAAGAAAACACAAACAAATGGAAAGATATTGCATTTTCATGGATTCAAAGTATATGGTTAAAATATCCATACTACCCAAAACCATGTGTATATTCAATGCAATCTCTGTCAAAATTCCAATGACAGGGGTGACTGGGTGGCTAAGTCAGCTAAGAATCTTACTCTTTTGGTTTTTTTGTTTGTTTAGTTATTTATTTGAGAGAGAGAAAGAGAGAGTATGGGAGGGGCAGAGGGAGAGGGAGAGAGAGAGAATCTCAAGCAGGCTCCATGCTGTGAGTGCCAAGCCATGCAGGGCTGGATCTTACAAACCATGAGATCATGACCTGAGCTGAAATCAAGAGTTGGTCACATAACCATCTCAGCCACCCAGGCACCCCAAGTGTCCAACTCTTGATCTCGGCTCAGGTCATGATCTCATAGTTTGTGAGATCCAGCCCCATGTTGGGCTCTACACTGACAGCACAGAGTCTGCTTGAGATTCTCTCTCTCTCCCTCTCTCTGCCCCTACCCCACTCATGCTTGCCTTCTCTCTCTGTCTCTCTCTTTCTCTCTCAAAATAAATAAATAAACTTTTAAAATGTAAAGACAATTCCAATGACATTTTTAACAGAAATGGAAAAAACAATGCCGAAATTTATATGAAACCACACAAGCTTCCAATTAACCAAAGCAATCCTGAGGAAGAACAAAGCTGGAGGCATCATACTTTCTAGTTTCAAACTATATTACAAAGTAATTAGAACAGTATGATACTGTCATAAATATAGACATATAAACTGATGGAACTGAACTGAGAGCCAGGAAATGAACCCTCACATACATAGTCAATGAATAGTTAACAAGGAAGCCAAGAACATTCAATGGGGAAATGGTCTCTTCAACAAAGGATGCTGGGAAAAGTGGATAACCACATGCAAAAAAAATGAAATTGTATCCTTATTTTATATCACTCACAAAAATTAACTCAAAAATGGATTAAAGACTTAAACATAAGATGTGGTACTGTAAAACCCCTAGAAGAAAAAATACAGAGCACCTGGGTGGCTCAGTCCGTTAGGCATCTGACTTCTGCGCAGGTCATGATCCTGCAGTTTGTTAGTTTGAGCCCTGAATCAGGCCTCCACTCTCAGCATAGAGCCCACATTGTACCCTGTATTCCTCTCTCTTTGTCCCTCCCCTGCTAGAAGGAGAAGGAGAAGGAGTAGGAGACTGAGATGGAGATGAAGATGAAGACAAAGGCGAAGAAGAAATAGGGAAGTAGCTCCTTGACACTGGTCTTGGCAATACTTTTTTGGATCTGACACCAAAAGCACAAGCCAAAAAAGCAAAAATCAACAAGTAGGACTACATCAAACTAAAAAGCTTCTTCCTTCTTCTTAAAACACCACTTTCAACCTGCTGCTCTCATATTCAAGATAAGTAATATGTCCCTATTCTTTCCAACGTCAAGCCCAAACTCCTACCCATGAGGCCTTTTGCAGTCTGTAAAATGTGCAAATAATACCTGCCTCATACGGTTGTATAAGGATTAAATAAAGCAATTTTCATCAAGACTACTTCAACAAATGCTTCTTCAGAACAAATTAAAAAATTCACCCTGGCTGTAGCAATTTTTTCTAGATAGGTCCCCTGAGGCAAGGGAAACAAAAGCAAAAATAAATTATTGGGACTACAGAAAATAAAAAGTTTTTTCGCAGCAAAGGGAGGAATCAACAAAACTAAAAGTCAGCATATGGAAAGGGAGAAGATATTTGCAAAAGACATATCTGATAAAGGGTTAGTATCCAAAATACATAAAGAATTTACACAACTTAACACCCAAAAAACAAATAATCCAATTAAAAAATGAGAAAACATGAACAGACATTTCTGCAATGAAAACATCCAGGTGGCCAACAGACACATGAAAACATGTTCTTCATCACTTATCATCAGGTCAAGGTCACACAGCTAGTTAACCATAAAACTGGGACTCAGGTCTGTCTCCAAAGTTCTTGATCTTAATTGCTTCCCTATTCTGCTTTAGCATAGGAACTTGCAAGTATAATCCAAATTTATTTTAAAATAATATTTCAATAGAACATAAGCCTTTTTAAAATAGACATAAAATGGCTTCTCCATCAATCCTGCTGAGATTAAAATTGTTTACATATAGAAGAAGGAATTATATTGTCATAAGATAAAGATTATACTATATGAAATACTTGATAATAAAAATTAATTTATAACTATCAAATTCGTTTGTCTGCCACTGTGAGGAGCTTCGTAAATAGTACTTAATTTTACAAAGATACAAAAGTCCCCTCTTTCACTGTTCTTGCTAAAGATACTCTTCCCTTTACTGGATCCCTTCATTTATTCACCCATTACTGTGATACCTTGCATGGAAGTTGTACTTATTACTCTTAATATAAATGTGCTAATCTCTCTTTCTCTGTACAAAGAAAAAAATATTCCCAAAGGAAAAAAGAGAGGAGACATTTTTTCATTCCTTATTCCACATACTGAAACCAATATTAATGGAGCTAGGTGTCCCAACTCAAGTTCTAATTAGGGAGAAAAGTAACTAAACACAAACTCTCCATGATATCCAGCTTGGGCAAAGTTATCAAGGGTTTTAATTCATTCAACAAATATTTTCTGGGGCCTATTCATTCCAAACACTGTGCGAGGGACCAGGGATGCAAAAATGAGTAAACATGTCCTCAAGAAAGTCTCCTCTACTGAGTAGTTTAACCTACAGGCCAGGGAAGGTGATAGAACATTTTTTAAATTGCTTTTCACACTTTATTTTATGTTCTATTGTGTTTCCATGTTTTTTGTACACTGCAGGTATTTTGAATCATGAGAATAAAGGTGCTGATTGTGAACTCACTCTGTAATATTCATACAGTGGCCAAATGCAAAAAGTAAATAACTATGTTTAAAGTTGTAGATGAGTTCCAGCTTAAAAATACATACAAACACATAAATACATTATACATACCAGGGGATTTATTTTAAATTAAAGAGAAAAGAATAAAGCAAATAGAGGGTATTAGAAAATATATTTACAACATGTGGAAAAATACAAGATATACAAAATGCTAAGTATATCTAAATCATTTTCCATTTCCTCTAATCTTTATTATCTTCTCTCCCACATTCCAAATAATCTTTTCTATTTGCTTTTTGAAATTAAATTTTTACAAACTAAAACTTGCAATTCACTTACAATTAAGTCATGGATATTGTTTCAAGAAAGCTTTTTGATGTCTAAAATTTTTGTCATAAATGTTTTAAAGTGCTCTAGCCTCATTTCCTTTCTCTGGAGAAAGAATGAAAAACTTCAAAAGATTCAAATTTCATCTGAAGTGGAAAAATCCAGGTTTGGAAGTTGTTTCGCCTTGGTGAAACAATCCTCAATGGAACCAACAGAATGTCTGAATAGTCACCTAAACATTCAAGACTTATCACAATGGTCGGACGTCTCCTTTTGTCTTGAAAGGTAGTCTGTGATCTCTATAGGGGGCTCAGATTTATTATCTCTGCTTTGCACTGTATCCTGTGGCTCACTCCACTGTGCCAAAGCCCTGGTGATTCCAACTAGGACTGGGAAGCAGGGGAGAAAGACTTCATTCTGCAGAGTTCTTGCAAGGTGATTAAAGAAGTCTTTGCTGACCTCCTGCCTTTGGTCTTCCCCAGAGAAGCACACATAGGACTATGAAGGAGGCACACAATGTATTTTGCCAAAGGACCAGTGCATCTCAGAAAAGCAAAATCATACCAGGCATGCAAAGTCTTAGAGGAGGTATCCCATGTGGCTGTTCCTTCACTCTCCAACTGATTTCTCCTCAATCCCTTTAGTTTGCTTTCCACACAGCTCACTTTTTCAAGTCCTTTGACCAATCCTCTCTCTCTCTATCCTGGAAAAATTCACACCTCATCACAGGAAGAAAACGTTTTTCTCTGACACTTTACCTTCAGTTCCTCCCTGAACATTGAAAATATTATTCTGTCAGGCAATCAGATGCTAGTGAGGGTTTTCCTCTTTTCATTGATAAGGGTTTTTTTTAGCTGAAAGTGAAAATATTTCTTCTACTACAAAACTGCAGCTGGTTTCCTCACTAGTAAGTTGATCTTCTGTTATGGGTTGAAATATTTGGAGAATTATTTTGACCATTTTTGAAGACAGGCTCTTCACAAAACTAATCAAGTTACGATGGAGTCATGTGAGTATCCCTAATCCAATTTGACTGGTGTGTTTATAAATAGTGGATATTTGTACACAGATACACACACAGAGAGAGAACACAATGTGAAGATGGAGTCAGAGATCAGGGTGTATCTACAAGCCAAAGAATACCAAAGATTGCCACCAAATCACTAGAAGCTAAGAGAAAGGCAAGAAACAGATTTCTTCATTGCCCTCCATAGGAACCAATCAAAGTATACCTTGATCTCTTAGCCTCCAGAACTGTGAGACAATAAGCTTCTATTGTTTAAGCCACTCAGTTTCTGGTTCTTTGTCACAGCAGCCCTTACAAACAGATAAGACCTACTAAAGATAGTCTTCTTTCTTGAAGGCAGCACACCCTGATCTCCATCTGATCTGTTAATGAGTCTGGTCGTGCTGATGAGTTTTTAAAGCCTCACTGCACTGCTTTTAAAGCTTACAAAAGGACTTTCCATACCAGCTTCAGAGGGCTTCTTTTCTGTCTTAAAAGGCTGATGCCAGCTCTGGAGTTTTATACCAAAGCTCTTTCCATCCCATCAACCCCTGGACTCACAATTTGGCCATTCCCCTTCCAGGTCTTTCCCCTCCCAGGCTCTATCATGGGAGCAGGGTACACAATCTCTCCACTTCAGACCCACAGTTCCCATTTTCCCCTCATTTTCCACCTTTCAGTTAGTAGGGAGTATTTTCTAAATGCTGAGAAAGTATTCCTTTGATGTTTCTGGCTTAGAGATTTTATTTGCTCCTGAGATTCTTCTCTAATAATGGACTTTAAGCTTCAGCAAAAAATAGGAATAAAAGCTTTTACTTCACCCCTGATTTCCTCCCTGACATAACCCTTCTCTAGCTCTAAGCACAGAACCAGCTGGAAATTGAACATAAGGAATACAGAGATAACGTAATGGAGAAAAATGAATTAAACCTTAAAATATTATCTTACTATTCAAAAATATATAATAAACTCTGAAAAATGCTGTCATTAGAAGTATAGCCATGGGAGCATAAAATATGGACATGAACTAAGCCAGACTAGGGGTAAGACCCCTGCACAAACCACCTTTAAGCCAAGATGATTGTTCCTGTCATACAGGTGCCTCAAAGGCAGAAAGCAAGAAATGGCATTCCCATGGATGGCCCGGATCCCACAGCAGCAGCCACCACTTTGTCAACGTTTCTAATAGATTCCCACCAGCACACTGAGATGTTCCCTCAAACTACTCAAATATGCTGTTCCTTCCTACTCAAATATGCTGTTCCTTCCATTTGTGTGTGTACAAGTTTCTTTGTGATAATTATATTGAAAGAAATCTATATCATGAGGTAACAGCTATGGGTAGGACAGTCCAGCCCTCCTGTCTTGCTTTTTCAAATTCTCCACCTGTCTTTCATCATTCATTTATGCTCAGCTTCATGCTTTAGTCTTTTTCATCCCCTAATCAATCCCCCACCAGGCTTGGTCATGAAAGAATCTCAGGAGGAAAATGAACTTGCCTCCCCCACACACTCACAATGTTTCAAATAATTTATTGTGCTCTTAAAGAGAAATCTGAAATTTTACAACCATCTGGAACTGTCAAAGTCAGCTACCAAAACTGAAACATAAAGAGGGCTATGTATGTTCCAAGATTATGTAAATAAATCTCAGTATTTTTAAAGATATGGAATAAAACAGACTATGTATACTATCTCTGAAAGAGCTCTACCATCACCATATCCCCAAACCTGCTTTCTCTTCCCCAGATCATTTTATTTACGCTAGGCTGTGTCCATACCCATAAAACCGTGGTACCCCAAATGGGATGCTCAAAGACCCACAGTACCTAACCAAGAAGCACTGAATCTGAATCTCTGTATTTCAGCTCCTCTTTTAGTTCTGAGTACTGGTCAGGTTAGGAAACCACTGCTAAAAAGCCATTATGGAAAATATGAATTAATCACACTATTTTTTTTCTATCATGAACAAATCCATAATTTCTAGCACTCTCTTAGTCACTCCACATCCACCATTTAAATTACAGATCAGGGTCCCGGGAATCAAATAGGCAATGGAGTACTTCTGTGGCCAGAATCAATGTGGTCCCCAGGGTAGCAGCCCAACTTTGAAATTGCTCTCTGGTTCAACACACCAGCTGTGTCTGCAGCAAAAGTAGCCCAGGCAGGAAGCCAGTGTCCAGGGCAAGGCATTTCCCTGAGGTTGACTGTTAATCACCACAAGAAAGAGCTGGTAGGTAAAAGGGAAATGGTAGATACACACATTCTGATATTTAGTAAGCAGTGCAACTTGTACTGGAATTTGTTTCTTCAGGTCTTGTTGCTAATTTCCCCACTGGAATTTCTAAACAGCTGCCAAAATGCTTGTAGCTATGGCCCTAAGCCAGTGTAGGCCAGCCATATGGCTGCTAGCACATTTGCTCTGGGCCACCTCTAAGGATGACTGAAAGGACACACTTTCCTCACTCTAGCCTTAAGCCAGACTCACAAGAGTAGCCTAGGGAAAAATGTACTAGCAGTTATCTACCCTGTGAGGGTGCAGTCATCTGGTTCCCAACATAAGTGTAAATTACTCATTATATACCCAGAGATCTGGCTTAATAGTTATTATATAAACTGGTACTCCACTGTTATTTGGAGCAATTCAAGTGTAGTCATGGCTTTAGAGTATTGGGATAGCAACATGCATATCAAATATGGCCTTGAACTGGAAATCATGATACACATTGAAATAACGCAGGAGAAGCAGAATGTTCTTGATCATTCCAATAAACTGGTTGAAATAGTGCTGCATTAATCACATAAGACTTGTGTTCTCTAAGTTGCTCTGCCAAGGAAGCAAAATTACTTCGTTTGACAAGGCACTTACCTCAGTGAGGGGGCTGAAGTGATCACAGAGGCATTTTAGTTAGAGTGTTCTGTGCTTTTATAAGATAAACCAGATTCCAACTCACAAATCATGTTAGAAAGTTACATGCAAAAGACTAAAGACAAAGCATGCTAATCTACCTAAAACTGAGATCTCTTTCTATACCTCCTCTGGAATCAACTCCTATGTTTTTTCACCATTTCAGAAAATATGGTAAATGAAAGCTTTTAATAATTTAATTTCAATGGCAATAAAAAAAAAAAAAACATTGTCTTCTCAGGAAGACATTTCCTTTCACATAGCACAGGCTTTATTCTCATGAATCTTTTATGCTTAAAATTAACCAAAGTCACCTTGTAATAGAAAGCTCAGTTAATGGCCTGATAGAAATTACAGCTCTCAGACTTAGCAGTATTTCTAATTTCCTTTCAATCTGTGCATGGCTGACAAAATTAAGTACTCTTAATACCAACATTCTTAAGAAGAACCATTTACCACACCAATATTCAGGATGGTGATACAGGTTAGCTATCCTCTTCCCTTCCACATAAAACTGGCTCCAAGGATTGGGACTTTTGAGGGATGTTGGTACCTACCTTAGCCTAAGTGTCCCTTTAACATGACAACAGGGAATATAATCAAAATAAGCCTTGTCAGACTAATAGTGAATTTGTGGCCAGTTGTTAAAATTTCATATTTATTTTTCCAGGAAACTCACTTATAGGTAAGTTTTGGCTGGCATTCATATCTAATATGATAAAAAAAAAAAAACTCCCATCCTGATAATCACCCCAAATCCTGACCAGCCTTGGCCAGGAGACTTAGCTTGTAATATTCTTGACACCAGGAATTAGAAAGTTCATCCCTCAGAACATTTTCAGAAATGAAGGATGGCCCCTCCTATGCTGCAATCCCTTTCTTCCTCTGGTTTTTCACAGAGTATTTGTGGGCCCAGTTATTAGCCCCTTTCATGTACATTGTCTAATGTTCCTTTAAGAGAATTTCCAAATGTTTTACATCAGAGACCCACCTTTCTACCATGTCCTCACTCCTCTCTTTTCACTTATCTTCTCTAGTGTCTTCTCTCCTTCACTTTCTTCCTCAGGATGAAGGTAAATTCCTCTCCTTGCTTCAAGCAGAACAGTTTATCCACTTTGTTTACCAGCCCTGGTACATGCAATATCTGTGTTTTTAGGTCTCACTTCTAACCCCAAGTAGCTTTTCCCAAATAAAAAATAAATGTTAATAAGATAACAAAATGTTAATTTCCATTCACAATTGAGTCAAATTCTAGAATAGAGAATTCCCTCTGTTACTGGCAGGGTAGGGTAGAGAGAGGCACTCACTTCAAGGTCTTGCAGTCACAATGGTTTCAACTAGTTTACCCTGGCACATAGGGAAATAGGTTCTACTTACGTAAATGGGTTAGAAGAAAGTTTAGGATGGAAAGCGGCCGCCATGGGGTGAAACCACCTGAGGTTAGCTAGCAGGACATTTTAATGGGATCATAAGTATTTTCCATATGATGCCAATATACTATTGTACTTTGATCACAAACTCCACTTGTCCTCCTAGACCCTTTGCTTCTTACACAGGTTAATGATTACTGTCTGATTGTTTTCTCTATGTTCACGTGTATAAGACTTTGTTTTCTTTATGCTCATCATGTGGGTAATATCTTGTGAGCTCAATAAATAACAGAGATGAAACCCCTGCAGAACTCTTGTCTCTTCCTGGACATTAACCTCTCTTGTATTCAATTGTGCGTCTGCTCTATTGCTGGACAAGAGAGAACTCCAGACTCAGTCTGTGACAGATGGTGACCCTGATGTGCTAGAAGGCAACATGAACCCAACATGATAGAAAGCTGATGTGATAAAAGGCAACATGAAGGCAACGTGATTAGAAGAAAAGTTGACGTGACAGAAGTGGACATGACCAGGAACTGACATGGCTAAGAAGCCAACATGGCTAAGAAGCCAACGTGGCTAAGAAGCCCACTTAACTCAAGAACTGCAGAATGCAGTGGAATTACCAGAGTTCTAAAATAGAAAAAGTACACCGGACTACAATCTCTCCTGATGAGGTAAGAGAAAAACAGAACTATATTAGAATGAGCTGCCACAGAACTTTTGAGAGAATCATTATGGGAGATTCCCTATCCCCAGAACAGAAACAATACATTTGCATAGCACTCCTTATATTATTAATGATTATCCAGCAGCATTGCCCTTGGTTTCCTGAGCAAGGAACCCTCGACCTGGACATTTGGGAACTAATAGTGAAACACTAAAGGCAAGCCATATGGTAGGCACCAATGTTCTGCCTGAGGTTATTCTTACATGGTCTGTTGTCCCTAAGACAATTATCCCCCTGGGGGTGGATGATGTTTACGAAGATATAGATACACCCAAAGTAAATAAAATTTTTTTCAAGGAACCTAAGCCTCCTTATTGTCAGCCAGCCCCTTCAGCACCCCTACATACAGAGAATGCCAACTCCCTCTTTTGTCATTGGGAAAAATCTAACCTTTTAAAGGGACAAAAGATGACATCTGACAACCTCCTTACCCCGATGCTACAACCTATTAAGAATACCCTTACAATATTTACAGACACTTCAGGGAAAACTCACAAAGCTTCTTGCCTTTGTAAAACTGGAAAAAATGGGGTACATATATTATACACTGGAGTGGGCTATACCCAACATTCAGAACTGTGAACCATATTATTAGCTATAGCAACCTTTTTCCAACCCTTAAACACTGTCTCCGAGATGTCAAGAAGCAAAGACCACCCACTTCAGATTTCCCCACCAGTGTTCCAGGTAAAAATTAACCATGGGGAACAAATTGTCTTAGGTGGACCCCTATGTAAGTTTGTTGGTTTGAAATAGACCTGTGTATCAAAGATCAAATAAGCTCATGTTATGACTTAAAGTAATGGTTAATTTTGTCTCATAGTTTTCATGGATAATTGTTAAGATAGCTTTCAAAGGCTTTAGTAACCTAAAAAGTTTTGCTTGCATGATAAATTGGCATTAAATTTGTTGGACATCAAGGCTTTTTCTAAATAGGATGGAATGCTAAAGCATTGATTACTAAACAAGATTTATCTGCTTTTGTCTCCTTATCGCAGAGAAACTAAGGATATTTGGGTCTGATGGTAAACATGCTTTGTGTTTTATAACTTTTTAAACAAATTTCCCAAGATTTAAATTGTAAATGAAGTCTTTTTGACCAATTAGTCTTCTTCGGTATGTTAAGTTACTTTGGAAGTACTGTCATTTCCCCTGAACTCTGTCTTTCCCTTTCATAACTCCCCTATGCCTACCCAAACTGAGCAATGTTGACCCATAGGTAGGAACATCTCTACGCACCTATTCAGCAGGAAGAAGTTACAGAAAAGAAGACCATCCACCCTCAGCAACCTTAAAGATTTTAAGAGCCAAAATTTTTAAGGGGGGGATAATGTGGGAAACAAAGACAGAAGGAAATGGCAGAAGTTAAATTAAATTTCCTTATACTCCACAAGGTCAAGCAATTGCAGAATAAACACGTAATAAACTTAAAAATATGCTTAAAAAAACAAAAAGGGGGAAGTGCCCATCACTGTCTACATTACAACCTCGACTTCTCTTCGATCATGCTATGATCTCTCTTAAGTTTTTAAATCTTGACCCTCAAAGACTAACCACAACTGAGCTACATTCTTCTAAATTAGATAAACCCTCCCATCCTATGCCTCTGGTTCAAACTTCTCACCTGGGGTGGAGGATATGCTTGTGTATATAATCAGAATCCCAATTTCTGTGGATTCCCTCTTGGTTGGTGAAGCCATACCATGGCAAGGTGGAAATCCCCAGAATATCTTCAAATCAACCAGGACTTCCAGAGAATGACTCTGAATGAGTTACCACTCCTCCAACTTTTCAAGATGGAAGAAGTCTCTTCATTACTCCTCCTCCTGAAGCCACTCCACTAATGCAAGTCTTTGCCCCTGATATAACATTAGAGAAGTCATAAACACCTGTATAACCACTCCAGCCTTCTCTTACAACACAATGGTATTGCATATACCCCCGATTTGCATCTTATGGCCATGATCTCCATCACTGGTATTCATTAACCAGGCAAAGGTGATTCATAGGCTTCTTAATCATGGGGATCCTAGCCGTGGTAAGCATTATGACCTCTGCTACCATTGCTGGAGTTAGTCTTCACCACACTATCAAACTGCACATGTACTTAATCAATTTATGGCCAAATCCTCCATTCTAAGCTCCCCTATGATAGAAAATTTAGATGTGACATTATACCAGCAACTACAATACTCCAAAGAACTAAGACATGAATGGGCCAACTTAAGGTTCTTTTGGAAATACTTTAACTCTCTCTCTATTGGCTAATGCCCATCTCAAATTCTGGATAACTCTTGGAAGTGGAATACTTCTACTATGTCTTTTATGCCTTTTCAGAATCACCCTCCAGACCACCCAACAGCAAAAGGCAGATCAGGAGCTCATCATGACAGTCCTTACATGTAAACTGAAGAAGATGAAGAAAAACAAAAAAGGGGGAACTGTAAGAAAATAGGTTCCACTTACTTAAATGGGTTAAAAGAAAGCTTAGGGCGGAAAGCCACCACCACGGGTGAAACGCTGAGGTTTGCTAGTGGGATAGTATAATGGGACCATAAGTATTTTCCATCTGATGCCAATATACTGTTGTATTTTGATCACAAACTCCACTTGTCCCCCCAGACCCTTTGCTTCTTATACAAGTTAATGATTACTATCTGATTGTTTTCTCTATGCTCACGTGTGTAAGATCTTGTTTTCTTCATGTTCACGATGTGGGTAATATCTTGTGAGCTCAGTAAATGCAGAGATGAAACCCCTGTTCAGGGCTTTTGTCTCTTCCCAGACATTAGCCCCTCTCATATTCAATTCTGTATCTGCTCTCTTGCTGGACAAGAGAGAACTCCAGACTCCTCATCTTCAACCCTGGCATAGATATGGACACTCTACAATGAGGAAGCAGGAGAAGGGAATAGGAGTCAAACAGATAGGCAATTCACCCACCGATTTGGAACTCTAAAAAATAGAGCTCCAAGCCCTATACCAAACTAGTAAACTTTGGTGGCCTGAACCAGTATGGTGATACTATGATCCAACAAGAGTAGACACATTTCATACTAATTTTAGAATACAATTGATAGAATGTTGGATTAGATTAAATGTGAAAAATAAAAAATAAGGGCGACTCCAGAATAATTTTGTTTTGGATTGAATAAGTGGAAGTGAAAGTGCCATTAACCAAGATGTAGAATATTAGGGTAATTTTGAAGCAAAAATTCAGTATGTTGGTTTTGGATACATCATATTTGAGATATCCATAAGATATTCAAGATATCAAGTTAATAATTGGAACTTAAAAAAAAAGGAAAAGCCTAGAGCTGAAAGTAGAGGTCTGACCTCAAGATATAGAGTTGGTGTTTCTCAGATGTGAACAGTACTTCTAGCAAAGAGAATGGAAAAATATCTCCTAAGGAATAAATGTAATAGAAAAGAGAACCAAGGACTAAGGTTTTGAGAGAATTTGAAAAGGAAGAGAATTCAGCAAAGAAGACCAAAAAGGATGCACTAAAAAGATAGAACAAAAGTCAAGAATAATCTACTGGGCCAGTTACTGAATCACACACCATCACAAATCTAGTAGCTTTTTTATTGTGCTCATGGATTCCATCAGTCAGGAATTCAGAAACAGCACAGCAAGAGGGCCTGTATCTGCATAATATCTGTGATTCAGCTGAAAACACTTGGAGGCTGGGCTCACTAGTTGGCTTAGTGTTGGTCAGCTGGAATCATCTGAAGCTTTCATTTACATGTCTGGTGCCTGGGCTGAGAACACTCGAAGACAAAACCTAATGACAGGAGCATCTACATGTAGCCTTTCCATGGGGCTCAGCTTTCTCCCAGCCTAATTGAAATGGCTTCAATTAGTCCATTTTCTTACTGGAAGCTTAGGACTCTATGCCAAACTCCCAACTAACAAAGGAGAAATTGCTTTACCCTTTGTGACCTAGCCTGGAAAGTCAGGCAGCATCAGTTCTGCACCATTCTACTATTTAAACCAAGTCCCAAGCATACTCAGACTCAAGAGCATTGGAAGTAAACTCTACCACTTCACAGGGGAATGGCAGGATTTCAGAAGAGCATGAGGCATGGACATGTGGCATTGTTGCAGCCAACTTTGGAAAATACAATCTTCTCCCATGAACTATGTTAAATACTGTAGAGAAGTCTAGTAATATGAAGACCTTAGGATGTCTAAATAAATTTGCAACACTCTTCCCTGACTTCCTAAATAATCTTGTTTTCTTTTTGTCCCTTATTTTATCACTTATCACAGTGTAATCTAAGTGTTTCTCCTACTTAACTGTTTACTAGTGAGTAGTAAACAGGTCATTTTAATATTAATGATAAATTAATATTAATATTCATTTAATATTAATGAATAAATTAAAATTAATTTAATATTAATTTAATATTAAAACAGGTCATTTTAATATTCTTTGAGACTTGATACAGTGCCTGACACATAGTAGAGGCTCAAGAGATGTTTGTTAAATAGAGGACTCTGAATCTCTCTGTTTTCTTACCTGTCTCCCAGTCCCCTATTTTAACTACTTATAGGACAATTCTGGAAGGCCTTCCAGCTATCTCCTCAAGCTCAAAACAACCTAAGTCTCATGCTATTTATATCATGACAAATTGTTTGATATTAGCTTTGTCTGCACATAGCAGGGGAAAAAAATCCAAAACAATAAAAAAGAAAATGTTAATTCTTTATCATATAAAGGATGTCCAGAGCTGGTATGTTTTTACAGTGATATTAGAGAACCAGGCTCCTATTTTTCTGTTCTGCCATCCTTATCACTTCACTTCCATCCTTAAAGTCAGTTTGGCCCAAGATGGATGACACATTCCAGATTAGCAAAGAAGGAGAAGGGAGAGAACAAAAGGAATACCTCTTAGCTGAGTCAACTCCCTTTAAGGAGTCTTTCCTGAAGTACCATAGATATTTTCCATTTATGATTTTGTGGTCCAAGCTTAGTCAAAACCCACCCCTGGCTACAAAGGAGGATAAAATATATCTTCATTCTGACAAAAAAAATGCCCAACTAACACAGGATTTTATTATTAGGGGCAAAAGATATAATGGATATTCTCATGTCTCTGAATTTCTTATTCAGCATTTCTATTTCAGTTTATGCCATCGTTTCAATTCTTGGACTCCACTTGATTTGAACTCGAGAAAAAGAACTCTAGTGGCTGAAAAGAAAATGAGCGGGAAGTGGAACAGATGGGAGATATAGAGACCAGTGAGTTACAAGACCATTGCACAAATCCAAGACAGGAAACATAATGCTGAAACCAAGGTAGTGATGGCAGGGATAAAAAGGAGAGGATGTGGAAGAACATAAAAGGAACAAAGATTTACAAGGCTGCTGACAATCTAAATTTTTAAATCAATCTGAAGAAAGAATATATGATGCCCATCAAGAGTTCTACCAACATAAAACACCATAGCACTGGCAGAAAGCCAATTACTTAAATGGATTATTCAGGAATAAGCAGGCAGATAAACTTGTGAAAACAGTTTGCAACTTATTAGGGGCCTTGACAAATACTTGGGTGTATTATATGTTTACTCATGCGTGTTTGCACATGTTATACACCCAATGTCATGTACAATTAATAGAGGTAATTTCTGTGAATGAGTTACAGTAGTTCTGAACTCAGTATTTATGAGATGGTGTGTGTGTATTGATATAGCATGATATGTATGTGTAAAACATTGTGATTCATAAATATGTGCCCAATGATGCTTTTTTTATCACACCTCCAAGGTTTTGCGTGAATAAAATTACATTTATTTTTTGCTTTCATCTGATGAAAACAAATAAAAGGAGAGGTGGAATAGGCAGAAAGATTAGGATAGAGAAAAATACAAGTTCCTCCATCTTTCTTCAAAGTCATCTTTTCAACTAAAGAGTGAGTTCACTTGCTGCAGGGATGTAGGAGAGTGAAAAATGTCTTGTAATATGATATTTTTATTTTGAAAACAGAGATCTTTTAAATTAAGAATATCAATTTCATCTACCATGTAATATAAATGAAAAAACAATATCCTCTTATTTAAACATAATTAAGGTAGAAAAGAATTAAAAGCATGGCAAAAGAATCCAATAATGGCCTCCAATTCAATTGACTCTTAGCATCAGAGCTCATTCAGTCTCTAACTAAAGGTTTAGTCTTGCCATGGTTCCCACATTCACTCATCCGTTCACTTATTCATCCAATACATACTTATTTGGTATCTACTTTGTGCCAAGCACTATTGTAAGCATTGAGAATAAAGCAGTGATTGAAACAGACATTAGAGATTTCCTCATAGCACAAATTTGATTTACATTTTCAGTCACCCAGTTAGGTAAGACCATGAGACCAAGTTCTAACATATAGAATGCCCTCCAATAAATCTCTTTTACAATCTTCCATGTACTTTTTTCTTTTTATATCCATTAGCAAATAAAGTAAGAAGATAATTAAGAAAGACTGGAGCTGGCCTCTGAAGTCAAGTGAAGAAAGCATTTCAAAGAGGAGGAAATAATCATTAATGTCAATTTCTCCTTAGAGACCACAATAGTTGAGGACACAGAACAGGCCATTTGACAAAATGGATGTCATTTAATATTATACAAAGAATTTCAGTGGTGAACATAAAATCCTGACAGGAATGAATTTTAAAAATAATAGTAAAAGTAGAGACAGGTAACATAGAATTTGCTTTTGAGGAATTTCACTGTAAAGCTGGACTGCCACCAACATTTATAAGGCTGAGGACAAGAGCTCATATGGAGACTCCAGTCTTTAGGCTCACCTCCCTCTTCTTCCCACTCCCCATCCCACACCACACACATACATGTGGGCACCCCAGGCAGCTCACTTAATATTTGCCCACCCCTCCTGCATAGAGTTGCCTTTCCACCACTCCTCAAGCCTAGGATTATACACACTGGTTATGTCAAGAGGGATGACCAGGGAAGAAGCTCACAGAATCAAAATCAGAACCATTGGGAACAGTAAATTTTGGGGTCTCAAGTACCCAGAACATAGGCAAGGAATAAGACAAAGGGCATGAGTAGAAAAAGACAAAGGTAGGACTATCTAAAGTGCAGGGGCTCCAGTTGTCCCTATCTAAGGGCAAAATAGGCAGCTTTCACTTTGCATAGTAGTGCAAGGCCACAAAAATGAGCATCCAAGCTGAAACCATGCAAAATGATAATCATGGAGAAAATTAAATGATTGTTGAATTACCTTTAAAAATCTTTTTCAGAGGAGGAGTTAAGATGGTAGAGAACTAAGGAGATCCTAAGCTTGTCTTGTCCTTTGAACACAGCTAGATAGTTATCAAATCATTGTGAACACCCAAGAAATCAATTGGAGGTCTTAAAGAGCCAAAACTGCAAGTCTACCAGTACAAAAGCGATCACCTTCTGGAAGGAAGGAGTGCAGAGAGTTGACTTAGGGGACACATAGCATTCCAGTATGGCAGCATGGAGGTAGTCTGCTTAGAGGGGCTACTGCAAAGTATTAGAAACAGCAGAGCACAAAATCTGAACTTTTAGAAGTCTGCTACAGTGGGGGATGTGCCTGATTTAAAGGCGTTCAGGTGGCAAAGTGGGGCAGAAACCCAGGAGTGACCACATGGTCTGAGGGGCTCTGGGTCACAAGAAGGATGTATGGTGCCAATGTGCTGCATTGCTTCCAAACATAGGAGCAGGGACTCCAGCTGAGGGCAGCAAGCAGGTGTGTCAGCTTTCTGCTCTGTTTTGACATAAACTCTGAACTGCTTCACAGTCATGCCACCAATTTCCTCACACAGCCAGCAAAAAGCATGGTGAGACCCACCCCCAGAGGAACACAGCCACATCAATCCCTAAAAAATGGAATTTTGAAACCCAGTCTCAACCCTAAGATAAAAAAGCTAAGACACAGGCAGATGAACATCAGGTTCTGATGGAAACTGAAGACACAAGAGAGGTGATTTATTGTTCTTCTGTGAGGTTTCCCTGAAGAGTGAGGGGCGACGATCTTTCAGCTCTGGGGCTAGAGAGCATTCACCACCATATTCATCCCACCCATCACCAATAAAGGCCTTCAGGGAGCAAAACAGCACCCCCAGCAGAGGCCAAAGCCCCTTATACCAAGCTCCACTCCCCTGCTGCTATATATACTGGGGTGCTGTGCCCCTTTGAAACAGCACACCTGTATCGCTTGGATAAATACCTATTGGTACAATTTCTGGGTCATAGGGTAGTTTTATTTTTAGCTTTTTGAGGAATGTCCATACTGTTTTCCAGAGTGGCTGCACCTGTTTGCATTCCCACCAGCAGAGCAAGAGATCCTCTTTCTCCACATCTTTGTCAATATCTATTGCCTGAGTTGTTAATTTTAGCCATTCTGACTGTTGTGAGGTGACATCTCATAGTAGCTTTGATTTGTATTTCCCTGATGATGAGTGATGTTGAGCATTTTTCATGGGTCTGTTAGCAATCAGGATGTCCTCTTTGGAAAAGTGTCTATTCATGTCTTTGCCCATTTCTTCACTGGATTATTTGTTTTTATTTGTTTTTTTGTTTTTTTGTTTTTTGTTTTTTGTTTTTTGTTTTTTGTTTTTGATGTTGAGTTTGATCAGTTCTTTATAGATTTTGGATACAAACCCTTTATATGATATGTCATTTGCAAACATCTCCCATTTCTTGGGTTGCCTTGAGTTTTGCTGAATGATTCCTTTGCTGCGCAGAAGCTTTTATCTTGATGAGGCCCCAATAGTTCATTTTTGCTTTTGTTTCCCTTTCCTCAGAAATGTGTTGAGTAAGAAGTTGCTGTGGCCAAGGTCAAAGAGGTTTTTACCTGCTTTCTCCTCTAGGTTTTTATGGCTTCCTGTCTTACATTTAGGTCTTTCATCCACTTTGAGTTTATTTTTGTGTATGGTGTAAGAAAGTGGTCCAGGTTCATTTTTCTGCATGTCACTGTCCAGTTTTCCCAATACCATTTGCTAGAGAGACTGTCTTTATTCCATTGGATATTCTTTCTTGCTTTGTCAAAGATTAGTTGGCCATACATTTATGGGTCCATTTCTGGGTTTTCTATTCTGTTCCATTGATCTGAGTGTCTGTTTTTGTGCCAGTACCATACTGTCTTGATGATTACAGCTTTGTAGTGTAGCTTGAAGTCTGGGATTGTGATGCCTCCTGCTTTGGTTTTCATTTTAAAGATTGCTTTGGTATTCAGGGCCTCTCCTGGTTCCATACAAATTTTAGGATTGTTTGTTCTAGCTCTGTGAAAAATGCTGGTGTTATTTTGAGAGGGATTGCATTGAATATGTAGATTGCTTTGGGTAGTATTGACATTTCCACACTATTTGCTCTTCCTATCCATTACCATGGAATATTTTTTGGTTTTCCATACAGAGTATCATGTCCTCTGTGAAGAGTGAAAGTTTGACTTCCTCCTTGCCAGTTTGGATGCCTTTTATTCCTTTGTGTTGTCTGATTGCTGAGGCTAGGACTTCCAATACTACGTTGAATAACAGTGGTGAGAGTGGACACCCTTGTCAGGTTCCTGACCTTAGGGGGAAAGCCCTCAGTTTTTCCCCATTGAGGGTGATATTAATCATGGGACTTTCATATATGGCTTTTATGATCTCAAGGTATGATCCTTCTATCCCTACTTCCTTGAGGGTTTTTATCAAAAAAAGAATGCTGTATTTTGTCAAATGCTTTCTCTACATCTATTGAGAGGACCATGTGGTTCTTGTCCTTTATTTTATTGATGAGATGTATCACATTGATTGTTTTGCAGATATTGAGCTAGCCCTGCATCCCAGGTATAAATGCCACTTGGTCATGGTGATAATTCTTTTAATGGAGTGTTGGATCCAGTTGGCTAATATCTTGTTGAGGATTTTTGCATCCTTGTTCATCAGGGAAATTGGTCTGTAGTTCTTTTTAGTGGAGTCTTTGTCTGGTTGTAGAATCAAGGTAATTCTGGCCTCATAGAATGAGTTTGGAAGTTCTTCTTCCATTTCTATTTTTTGGAACAACTTCAAAAGAATAGGAGTTAACTCTTTTTTAAATATTTAGTAGAATTCCCCTGGAAAGTCATCTGGCCCTGGACTCTTGTTTTTTGGGAGATTTTTGATTACTAATTTAATTTATTTACTGGTTTGGAGTCTGTTCAAATTTTCTATTTCTTCTTATTTCAGTTTTGGTAGTTTTTCTGCTTCTAGAATTTGCCCATTTCTTCCAGATTGCCCAATTTAATGGCATATAATTGCTCATAATATTCTCTTATTATTGTTTGTATTTCTGCTGTGTTGGTTGTAATCTCTCCTCTTTCCTTCTTGAGTTTATTTATTTGTGTCCTTGAATTTTTCTTTTTTATCAATCTGGCTAGGGGGTTATCAATCTTATTAATTCTTTCATAGAACGAGTTCCTGATTTCATCGATCTGTTCTACTGGGTTTTTCTTGGTTTTGATAGAATTGATTTCTGCTCTAATCTTTATTATTTCCTGTCTCCTTCTGGTTTGGGGTTATTTGCTGTTTGGGTTTTTTTTTTTTTTTTTTTTTTTTTTTTTTTTTTTTTTTTTTTTTTGCAGCTCTTTAAGGCGTAAGTTTAGGTTGTGTATCTGAGACCTTTATTCCTTCTTTAGTAAGGCCTGGATTGCTACATACCTCCCTCTTATGACAACCTTTGTTGTGTCCCAGAGTTTTGGGGCTATGTTGTTATCATTTTCACTGGCTTCCATGTACTTTTTAATTTCCTCCTTAAGTTCTTGGTTAACCCATTCATTCTTTTGTAAGATGTTCTTTAATCTCCAAGTATTTGTTTTCTTTCCAAATTTTTTCTTATGATTGATTTCAAGTTTCATAGCATTGTGGTCTGAAAATATGCACAGAATTATCTTGATCTTTTTGTACTTGTTGAGGGCTGATTAGTGTTCCAGCATGTGATCTATTCTGGAGAATGTTCCATGTGCACTTGAGAAGAATATGTATTCTTCTGCTTTAGGATGAAATGTTCAGAATATATCTGTTAAGTCCTTCCAGTCAAGTGTGTCATTCAAAGCCATTGTTTCCTTGCTGACTTTCTGTTTAGATGATCTGTCCATTGCTGTAAGTAGGGTGTTGAACTCCCCTACTATTATAATATTATTATCAATGAATTCCTGTATGTTTGTGATTGATTTATATGTTTGAGTTCTATCATGTTTGGGGCACAAATGTTTATAATTGTTACATATTCTTCATGGATAGACACCTTCATTATGATATAATATCCTTCTTCATCTCTTGTTACAGTCTTTATTTTAATATCTATGTTGTCTCATATAAGTATGGCTACTCCAGCTCTTTTGGCGACCATTAGCATGAGAGATGGTTCTACATCCCCTTACTTTCAATCTGAAGGTGTCTGTACGTCTAAAATGGGTCTCTTGTAAACAACATATCTGTTTTCTTATCCATCGTTTTACCCTATGTCTTTGGACTGGAACGTTTAGACCATTGACATTTGGAGTGAGTACTGAAGATATGAATTTGTTGCCATTATGTTGCCTGTAGAGTTGGAGTTTCTGGTGGTTATTCCCTGATACTTTCTAGTATTTGTTTCTTTTGGCCTTTTTTGTTTTGTTTCCTATTTTCTCCACTCAAAATGTCCCCCTTAAAATTTCTTGCAGGGCTGGTTTAGTGGTTACGAATTTTCTTTAGTTTTTGTTTATCTGAAAAACTTTTTATTGCTCCTTCTATTTTGAATGACAGCCTTGCTGGGTAAAGAATTTCTGGCTGCACATTTTGTTGATTCAACACATTGAATATATCCTGTCACTTCTTTCTGGCCTGACCAGTTTCTGTGGATAGGTCTGCTGCCAACGTGATCTGTCTTCTCTTGTAGGTTATGGACTTTTGTCCCCTGCTGCTTTCATGATTCTTTTCTAGTCTGTGTATTTTGTGAATTTTAATATGAAATGCCTTGTTGATGGCCGGGTTTTTGTTTGTTTTGTTTTGTTTTTTCTAATAGGAATTCTCCTTCTGGATTTTGATGTCTGTGTCTTTCCCCAGGTTAGGAAAGTTTTCCACTATGGCTTGCTCACATAACCCTTCTACCCCTATTTCTCTCTCTTCCTCTTCTGGGACACCTATGATTCTGATGTTGTTCATTTTTAATGAATCACTGATTTCTGTAATTCTTAAATCGTGCTCTTTTGCCTTAATCTCCCTCTTTCTTTCTGCTTCATTATTCTTCATCAGTTTGCCCTCTATATCACTGTTTTGCTGTTCTGCTTCACCCACGCTTGCCACCTTGGCATCCATTTGAGATTGTATCTCAGTTATAGCATTTTAAATTTTGTCCTGACTAGATTTCACTTATCTTATCTCTGCAGAAAGGGATTCTATGCTTTTTTCAACCCTAGCTAGTATTCTTATTATCATGATTCTAAATTCTGGTTCCGACATCTTGCTTGTATCTGTGTTGATTAAGTCCCTGGCTGTCACTTTTTCTGATCTTTCTTTGGGCTGAATTCTTTCATTTCATCATTTTAGAGGAAGAAAAAGAATTAACAAAATAAAAAATATATAAAAATTAAAACAACACAAAAAATAAAATAAAGGATGCTAGCTCTTAAGTGTGTTTTGGTCTAGTTGTTGAAAGAAGCTTGATAGAATAGAGAAAAAAGGGAAAGAAAAGGGGGAAAAAGGGAAAAAAAGGAAAACGTTTGAAAATTTTAAAAATGAACACAATAAAATAGAATAAAATGAAATGATAAAAGTTAAATAGAATTTAAAAATTTTAAGTAAAAATATAGTAGAAAAAATTAGGGAAAATCTTTTTTATAATAATGGAAAAAATGATTTTTTCTTTCTGTTAAAGAATAAGGAAAGAGGGGCGCCTGGGTGGCTCAGTCGGTTAACCAGCCGACTTCGGCTCAGGTCACGATCTCGCGGTCTGTGAGTTCGAGCCCCGCGTCGGGCTCTGTGCTGACAGCTCGAGCCTAGAGCCTGTTTCCGATTCTGTGTCTCCCTCTCTCTGACCCTCCCCCGTTCATGCTCTGTCTCTCTCTGTCTCAAAAATAAACGTTAAAAAAAATTTAAAAAAAAGTTTTTTTAAAAAGAATAAGGAAAGAAAAAGAAAAAAAGTGAATAGGTGGATCAGCGAACAGAGTGAAATACGACTGAAATTACATCCAGTTTCCCCTAGAAGTCAAACTATGTAGCACTTTATACTCCATACATTAAGCAGGTGGAGAGACTTGTGTTCTAGAGCACAGTAGTTGGATGGGTCCTGGTGTAATGTCTCCATTCTCCACTGGATGGCACTGCTTAGCTTACTGGGGTGGATCATTGTGGTGCATGTACATGTGTATGCGCATGTGCGGGAGAGGTCTCACCCAGCTACACAATCTCTAGTATCAGAACTCTGTGCTCTTGCTGTTTCTACATCATCCGTGACCATGCTGTTGGGTCTGTCAGGCAGCACCTCTCTCCCAAATTTTATCTCAGATGGGGCTGTGTTTCCAAACCCCTCACTTCTGAGAGCCCCTCAGCTATGATCCACTATGACCCTCTGGGGGAGGGTCTCGCCAAGCAGTGGCTGGGTGCCAGCTTATCCCCAGGAACTTTCACATGTCCATGCTGTTGCAAGTGCCCAGAGACTGCAGTCAGGTGCCAGGTCACCCCTGAAAGTTTGCAGGATTGTGTAGCACCAGCATTCCAGGGATTATAGTAAATTACAACATATATCTGGCTCCAGTCTTCGTCACCTCTTAACATCCTTATTCCAACACTAGAAAATGTGACTGTTCTCCAGAGTCTGCTGGGACCTTTGTCTATGGGTAGGCCACACAACCTCTACCAAATGTCCTCTCAGCAGGGGAACTACCTCTCCCCATGTGGCCCAAGGACACTGAGGACTTCGCTGTCTTCTCCTGGGGATTTGCTGTTCCCACCAGAGCTCTGCCAGGTATCTAGCTGCAGAGTTTCAGACTCTGCACTCCCCTCTTTATAGAGTCTTAATGATATTTAAATCCTCTCCTTTCTCCTTTTTCCTTTTCTTGTTAAGTCCCTTATGGGTGTTTCTACTCTTTCTCTCCAGCTGCTTTTGGGGGGAGTGTTTTTCCTGTACCCTCCCTCCTGTCTCTGTCCTCTCTCCACAAAGCAAAAACAACTCCCTGCCCTCTGCAGCTTCCCCCCCACCCCCAGTTCACCTCTCTTCACATCCCTTCTGAGTTCTGTGGTTCAAGTTGTGCAGATTGTTATGTTAATCCTCAGATCAGTTTTCTAGGTGTGCCAGATGGTTTTGTGTTGATCTAGCTGCCTTTCAGGGACAAGAGAAGCAAAAAGCTTCCATGCTGCTCCACCACCTTGGCCACTACCCTGTTGTGTGTTTTTCTATAGTCATTTTCATTCTGCCAATTCTCTTGCCCCCATTTTCAGCTAAACCCTCCACAACTAATAGGTGTATCACTGGGGATTGTGTGTTCAGAAAATCAAATGGACCCAGGCTCCTGTGGCCAGCTTCTAGGACAGAGTTTCTCTGTTGTCCCCATTAAGTACATAATAGCCTAAGAAATGAAAAGCACAACTCAAGAAAGTTAAAACTATAACAGTACATCATTGATTTTCCCTGTTCTAGTTATTTAACATCAGACAGAATAAAAAATATTTCTTACAGAATTTTAAAGCAAGATACCCACAAATCAAGTAATAATTCCTTTGTTCTTTCACTTAAATTTCTATGGCTTTCTGACTTCATTTTCCATACTGTGACTTTCATATACATTTAAAAGTTCATAGTGATTGAGTAGAGTTTGAGTTGAAGGCAAAGTGAAGTAAAATAAGTCAACTAAAAGAAAATTCATAAGTCAGACTACTCCAAAGCATAGACTGTATGGCAAAGAGCAACCATATCTCTCTTTCTTATAACAATAACCACAAAAATATTGAAAATGCAGTAGACTTTGATGTCCTAACAAAGAAGTTACATTTTCCTTCTAAGAGCAAAGTAGGGTTTAAATAAAAGAATAAACCTAATCAAAGAAGTCAAATTAACAAATTGTTCATCTATAAATAAAACAAAACACTCACTTTTCTTTTTTTTAATGTTTGTTTATTTTTGAGAGAGAGAGAGAGAGATGGAGAGGGAGAGAGAGAGAGAGACAAAGTGTGAGCAGGGGAGGGGAAGAAAGAGGGAATCAAAATCAGAAGTAGGCTCCAGGCTCTGAGCTGTCAGCACAGAGCCTGACACAGGGCTTGAACTCACAGACGATGAGATCATGACCTGAACCAAAGAATAAACTCACTTTTCTGATTTCCACCCATTTCCTTTATTCCACATCACACTTATTTTTAGCATCCCTAAGGGAAGTCCAAGAACATGGTCACCCTACCACTTAGCACTCCAAGCTTTTCCCCACCTCATAGTTTCCCATACACATTGCTCTCTCTGACTCTAACACTTTACCACACTTGTTCTCTTAGCTGGCCCCTACACAACTTTCAGATCCCACTTTAAATGTTATTACTCCAAAAACTTTTCTTTCATTATCCAACCAGTTTGTTTCCTTATCCTCTCTCTAAAAACACCTTATACTTTTACTTCATAGATGTACCATAATTTGTAATCAAATATTTATTCAACATCTGTTCCTTGATCCTGCCCTGATTACAAACCACATGAGGGTAGGACTATGATTTCTTCACCATAGTGTGGACAAGAGCTAGCTCAGTGCCAGGAACATAGTAGTCAATAATAATTATTCATGGAATAAGAATATTATTCAGAAATAAGTACAATACCTTTCACAGAAGACCAGTATCTGGTGCAAGGGATTTTTTCATGTGTTTGAAGACACTGAAGAACAAAAAAAATAAGGAGAGGAAGAATAGAAGTCACTCAACTACTGCTTGAGAACAAAAAGTTAGCATGTGGCTCTGAGAAATGGCTAGAAGATATGGCTGGGACTTAAAGGACCTCATATTCATAGCTCATGGTCCTGCCACTTAGTCATTGTGACTCTGATAAAGAGACAACCTTGTTTGACCTCAAATCTTATCATCTGAAAAATTATAGAGGGCACCAAATGATATCTAAGCCGAAGATACTATCTGGCATCTTCTCTCTCATTTCTTAGATGCAAATTCCCACAGAATAGCTTAACAGTTCTTGTGTTTTGAGAGTCAGAAAAACGTGATTTGCACAGGCACATAGAGAATAATTTTTCAAAAAATCTCAGGATTGTCCCTTGATTATTAAGTGCCCCTGGCTTTATCTTACAAAGCTAAGCTACCCATCTGGCTGCATCTTAAAATGTTTGAATACTGAGTTTCCTGTTCTGTCCTTTTATTTCATGTTTTAATGAGGTTCTTCTATGAAAAAAAAAACAAAAGTTAAGCGCCCAACTCTTGATTTCGCCTCAGGTCATGACCTCACATTTTGTGAGATTGAGTCCCGCATTGGGCTCTGCACTGACAGCATGAAGCCTGCTTGGGATTCTCTCACTGCCCTCCCCTGCTTTTTCTCTCTCTCTCTCAAAATAAATAAATAAACTTTTAAAAATGGGCAGAAGACATGAAGACATTTCTCCAAAGAAGACATACAGATGGCCAACAGACACATGAAAAGATGCTCATCATCACTTATCATCTGGAAAATGTAAATCAAATCTACAATGCAGTATCACTTCACACCTTTCAGAATGGCTAAAATGAGCAACACAAGAAACAACAGGTGTTGGCAAGGATGTGATGAAAAAGGAATCCCTGTGTACTATTGGTGGGAATGCAAACTGGTGCAGCCACTCTGGAAAACAGTATGAAGGTTCCTCAAAAGGAAAAGGTTCTATTCTAAAAATAGAACTACTCTATGATCTAGCAATTGAACTACTGGGTATTTACCCAAAGAACACAAAAATACTAATTCAAAGGAATACATGCACCCATATATTACAGCAGCATTATTTACAATAGTCAAAATACGGAAGCAGTCCAAGAGTCCACTGATTGATGAATGAAGAAGAAGTGGTATATGTATATCACACAAACACACACACACACACACACACACACACACACACACACACACTGGAATATTATTCAGCCATAAAAAAGAATGAAATCTTGCCATTTGCAATAACACAGATGGAGTTAGAGTATAATGCTAAGTAAAATAAGTCAGAGAGAGACAAATACCATATGACTTCACTCATGTGTGGAATTTTAGAAACAAAACATATGAGCAAAGGAGCAGGGGAAGGAGAGAGAGAGAGAGAGAAACCAAGAAACAGACTCTTAATTATAGAGGACAAATAAATGGTTACCAGAGGAGAGCCGGGGGTGGAGGGATGGGTAAATAGGTGATGGGGATTAAGGAGTGCAGTCTTCATGATGAGCACTGAGTGATGTATGTATGGAAAAGTTGATTCACTATATTGTACACTTGAAACTAACATAACACTATATGTTAACTAACTAGAATTAAAATAAAAATATTTTTAAAAGACACCATTTAGAGAGTGAAAGGTAAGCCACAAAATGGAAGAAAATGTTTGAAATACGTACACACAGCAAAGTTTCCATGCTACAATATATAAAGAACTCCTACAACTCATTTTAAACAATAAGTGAAAAATCCAATAGAAAAATGGGCACATCACAAAAAAAGATATCTAACTTGCCAATAAACATAAAAAAGTATTCAACTTTATTGGTTATCAGGGAAATCAATATTAAAACTACAAAGAGTCTGGGTGGCTCAGTTAGTTGAGCGTCCGACTTCGGCTCAGGTCATGATCTCACGGTTTGTGGGTTTGAGCCCCGCATCGGGCTCTGTGCTGATAGCTCAGAGCCTGGAGTCTGCTTCAGATTCTGTCTCCCTCTCTCTGCCCCTCCCGAACTCACATTCTGCCTTTCTCTCTCCTTCAAAAATAAATAAACATTAAAAAAATTAAAAAAAAAAAACCTACAAAGAACTTCACTAGGTACTTCAGAATAGCTAAAGTTTAAAAGTCTTCCCAAACCAACTATTAACAAGGACATGGAGCAAGTGAAACTTTTTCACACACTGTTGGGAGTGTAAGGTGAGCAGAAACTGGGCAACCATGTTTAAAAAAACTGACACTAATTCAAGCAGAACCTAGGTGTACCCTGTGATCCAGCAATTGCACTCTATTTGTGTATCAACATAAATGCATATACAGGTTCACCAAGAGACATATACAAGAATTTCAATAGTAGTATTACTTTGAAATAGCCTTAAATTGGAAAAAAAGAAACAAATTTCCAACAATACTCATTAATATAGTCACCCTTGGAATGCCACAGAGCAATGAGAATGAACAAATTACAATAAAGGCACACTTTGTTTTATTGTAAAAAATAAAATGGATTTCTCTGGGAAGCCTGAAGATGTTATTTAGAGCAAACACAATGATTATGAGGACAAATGGGAAGAAGAGAGTCCCACTGTGGTCGAAGATCAGCTAGAGAGACAGTCCGTATGTGTCCCAGGGACAAGAAGTGTTAAGTACAACAATATTTGACACTGAGATTAAAAATTTCTGTCCTTCTCTTCTGATATCCTTACATAATTCTGTATTTTGAAACCCAGAGTAATTTATGCTTCTGGGAATGAGGATAGGATGCAAGTTGTCCCCTGGAGCATTGTGGCTGGGAAGAGAAAGGAAAAGATGAACAAATTGCTATTCCAAATAAGAGGTGACAATCAAGCAAATGTAAACATTCCCCAGGAGTTGTCAGAAATATTTGGTTGACTGAAGAAGCATGGGATACAGGCTCTTTTATTTGGACATTGAAGCAAAGGTTAATCCTGGGTAGATGGGGAAAACTTAGCAATACTCAGGACTACTGTGGTATTTCCTGTGTCTTGGCACATAAGGGGTATTAAAAATACAGGAAATCTTAACAGTCAAGAACAATGGTTACAGAGATAGATTTAAATCTGAATCCCAGCTTTGCCAACTGACCTCTAACAAGTGACTGAACATCTGGAAACCTCTATTTCTTTCCTGTTTAAAATGCAGATGATAAGAAGGACTGAGTGAAATGAGGCATGCAAAACATCTGGCATGTAGTAAGTACTTAATAAGTATTTTGATTTGGGCTTTTATTTTATCTTAATTTAAGTGAGAGAATAGCATTATATATATTATATGAAGTGTTATTATAAGCCACTTCAGTAGAGTGCCTAATACCTGATCAAAAATCCAGAAGCGGGTCTGTAAAAGGTGGTCAAAAGCAAATTTCCCTCAACATGCTCTAAAGTAGCTCTATTTGTCTCTGACAAAGCAATGTCAAACAGCTGGTTCTGTTGGGATAGGATGACTTCCTTCATTTTTCCTCCTGCTTCTAGACAGGACAGCATTTGAACCACTCTACAGTACCTTCACCTATTCTTAGAGCTCACCAGGGGAAAAGATTCCATCCGTTTCAGGCCTCCATTCCCCACTGTAATCCTCCTTTTCAGAAAGAGCTATTTTGTCTTTCAGTTATTGTTTATGTTTATATAAAGAAAACATATTGCAGTAGGAGATCTAAACATGCCCAGATTCAGCCTTGTCAATCACCTTTTATTTTATTCAAGACTCTTTCAAGGCAAGTGCTAGAAAGCCAACTCAAATTACTGCAAGAAAAAAAAAATAGGGAAGTGCTGGCTTATGTAATGGAAAGTCCAGGAGTTGGTCTGGACTTCAGGCACAGTAGGAGCAGATATTCAAAACAATATCTCTAAAGAATGTTTCTCTCTCCTTTCCTATCCTTTGTCCTGCTTCCCTCTGTGTTAGTGTCAGTCTCTGGAATGTGCTTGCTTTCCAGCATCTGACCTCAGAAGAATAGGGCCACTTCTGTCTTCTCAATGTCCACATCAGACCAAATTATAAATATCCCATACTCTACTCATTTCCACATAATTCCCGACTAAGGGAGGTAGACGCAAGAAACAATAGTAAAATAAGAAAGAAAATGCCAGTGTCCCCTCCCCCACAATAAACTAAGATAAAGCTCTTTGGGAAAATCTGAGTTAGAGGATACAGCTTTGTCCTAGAGGCCTTAGTAAGGTTTTCTGCTTTCTTCCCCCTAGATGAAGATGGTGGATTCTGAAAAGTGAACCTGGCTTATTGATCCAATTGATGAGAGTTAGAAGGAGAAAAATTCACCATTACCCCAGAAGACTTACCTATAGGCTGCATAGTTCTAATAAGGATTAGATATGGGCTGGTTGCTACATTCTTAAAGGGCTTCATGACTGCCTGTACATCTCACCAATAATTAATAGTGAACTGAATGACAAGCACCAGAGAAATCTTTTGAAAGTAGTTTCACAAGTGGAAATTCAAAGAAACATTTATGATCTAATACTCCCTGCACATCCCTTCCCCCTTGAGTACTAAGCATATAACCACTAGCTTCATACAGCAAAAGTACAGCTCTTTCTGCCCCTCATGTCCTGTCCTCATGCTACTTAAATAAACTTACTAAGTTGCACCATACAACATTGCAAGAATTCTTCCTTGACGGTTGTGCTCTATGACCCTGTGACACAATCATTTCCAGAGACAGAATATGGAAAAGAAAAACTTGGCTGACCTCGAGTAAGGAAGTGCTGTGGACACCGACTCTGCAAAGTATAAAGTGGGGCCTAAGGATCAACCTTATCAGCACCTGGTAGGGGGAGATGAGCAGAATTGATAAGGCACAAGAAGAGACAGGGCAGTGCCCCTTCAATAGGTATGTACCTCTTCCAGGGCTTACCATGATTTTGACCTGAAATAAAGACATCCAAGTTTGAACTGCTTGAGGCTACACAGTAAGAAAAGCAACAGAGGGAATTTCCTTCCTGCAGAAGAGAACTTGAACTATCCATGCTGGAAGAGCTCCCTTCCACAAAAACTCCCCACCAAGTGAAGACTCTGTCCTAGGGCTAGATCCCACCACAGTTCACTTCCCACTTTGTTATAATTCAGCCTTCAAAAGAAGTAATTTGCCCTCAGAGCCCAGCACTCTATAGTCCCTGCCTGCAGAGACCTCCTGCCATCTAATTTTGTGTTGATTTTGTTCATTAGCATCAGGCATGGCATTTCCACTTCAATAAGTAAACTGGCAGATCTGCATTTTCTCACTGTTTGGAATCTAAAAACTATGCCAGGCACATCTATGAAATGCACATTTCTTAATATACTTCCCCTCTCTTATCCCCTCTTTATTTTTTCTTAATTTTCACACAATAATTTCTGTGACTGACAGTGCCCACCTGGTCCACTTCACAATCTGACCTCTCCCATCTCAGTACTGTTCAGTGGCCATCCCTAGGGTCTAGCCAAAGGTTTTTATTCCAATACTTGTTTCTCTTTAAACCTACACCCAGTCCTCTCCCTCTCAGCAAACAACCCAACTCTCTGCTTTTCAGAATAGCTAGATGTCATTCATTCAGTATAAACGCTTTCAATTTCTCTCTCCCCTGTCTCAAAATTTGATTAACATTCTCCTTGTGTCCTCTTTCCTTTCTGTCTCAGAAGGACCTCCTTTCCAAGGCTGGTGACTCCTTGTGGGCTGTTGATCTCATCCTTCTCATGTGTTCTTTTTCTTCACCCTTTGCCCCTTCCCTCAGCCTTGAAATATGCTCAAGTCTCTCCACTGTAAACAAATAAATAAATAATTCAACAAGTATGAAATAAAATCTTTCCTCAGATATTTTTTCTTCAAACCATCATTTTCTCTTTCCTGTAATTGCCAGACTGCTTAATATGTCAGACTTCCTTTGTTCTTGACCACTTTCCACCTCTGGTTTTGTCTTAATTAGTGTAACCTAGCTTCTACAAATCTACTGTGTCTCTTAATTCTACTCCTCATTCCACTCTTTGTTCTACTTAACTCTTGTAAGGACAGAGACTTTATGACCATTTTATCCCAGCACTTCTAAATACCTAACACAGATATGATACTCAATTAATATTTGTTCAATTAACAAATAACTATTTGATGCTATAAATTACTCCTTTGATTTCACCACTCTTCTGGCTTATAATTCTCTTCTATTTCTTGTCCTCCTCATTCTCTTTATCTGGTTTATACCCACTGAAAGTAGACATTTTCTGGGATTCTTTTGTTTTTTTTCCTCATCCATATTCTCTATACACAATCATCATTCTCAAGATCTCAGATCTCACATATATTTGAAGGACTCTCAAATTTAGCCTCTCTGAACTTTTCTTTAATTTCCAATCATTATTTCCTACAATGGATGTTGTGTAGGAGACTTAAGCTGAACTTGCCTACACCTAAAGTCATTATCTCCCCTTAGCCAAAACTACCCAGTCTCCCCTACATCCATTACTGCTATCACCACCATTTACCCAGACAGTGGATTCCTTTTTCATATCTCTCGTATCTATACAAACTATAAACCTGGCACTGTAATAGGCACTAAAATGCAAATATGAAAATGATTTGGTGCCTGTCTGCCTTCCAAGATTATTGTACTCTATTCAGTAGACCAAAACATAAATGCATAATTTCAATGTAAGATGAAGATGGCAATGAGGGAGGTATGCCCAGAGTACATAGGAGAAGCTGATAGCCTCATATAATAGAGGGAAGAAAGTAGTGTTGAGCAGGACACTCATTGGAAGTTTTCCTAGAGGACCTCTGAGGTTTCCTCTGAGTCTTGAAGGAGGAGTACCAATTAGGTAGGCAAATGGTTGGTAGATAGAAAGGACAGTTCATCAATGTGTGACAAGGACTTCCATCAGTATAGGTATGCAGGAATCTTGCCTAAGAGGTCAGAATTTGAAATCAAATCTGCTGTACCTAATGTGTCTTGTCCTGTTGTTCTCTGATGGAGAACCTTTACATCCTTCTATCATCACTCATGTATATATCCATTATATAAGGCTATCCAGAGATAGCCTGTAATCATAACAATAGCTAATATTTATTGATTATGTACTATGTGCCAACCATAGGCTCTATGTGCTTTTCTTCTTTTAATTAATTCTCAGGACAACCTTGTAAGATAGGAAATATCATTATTTTCACTTTATTGTTAAGGAAACTGAGATAAGAAAGGCTTAGTAATTTGCCTAAGACACCTCTAACAGACAGTTGGGTTAAGATGTGAACCCAAGCTTTCTAGCTAGGGGTCTGTGTTCTTATTCACTATACTATATTGCCTCCCTTTTGCCTTAGAATACTTTACCTTTACTTCTACCTTGTAGGATTATATAATTTTGGTATTTGTTCATTAGATGGTATGAATATGAAAAAGACCCAAGAGGTATCCTTTGTGCCAACATATCAAAAACTTCTGGCCCTAATTGGAAATCTAAGGGTTCAAGAGAATGTTCTATATGCAACATATACCATGTGACCTAAATAAGGATGATCTAAATAAAAAAATAACTACAAAATATATGCAAAAATTAGCATGTTTATCCTCCTATGTCCTCTGATATTGGTCATGGATTGTGGGTTGTTATAATGAGGAAAGAAGGCTGAATTTTGAGGGAAACATAATATGGTAAAAAGTGGAAAAGTTTTTTTTAAAACTTATATAACTAAATGTACCTTCTTCAATGGTATCAGCAAATATCTTTACATCAAAAAATAAAATAAAATTCTCTACACAAACGCAAATTGGTTTTCTCTTCTTATGCACAAGAACACAAATAGCCAGAAGCAATGTAAAGGAATAGAGTGTTAGGAACCATTTTTAAAATTCGATTTTACTGGAGTGTCAAGTACAAAAGATGTGGCTGAGAGCAGAAACAGAAAGAGTACCTTCTAAGGTATACAAAGCAGCTTGGGCTCACAAAATTGAGACCAGTTAAATTACTTCTCTAAGATCACACTGGTTAGGGACAGAGCAGGACTTCAATTTCAGTTTTTTTATATTGAGTCCAATGTTCTGTCTACCATGAATCCTATATCAGAGTCCAGAAGCTGAGAACTGTAAGTAATTTTAGAAATCAAGTTTGCTTCTCCCTTCATTCTGGTTTTTTTTTTTTTAACGTTTATTTATTTTTGAGACAGAGAGAGACAGAGCATGAACAGGGGAGGGTCAGAGAGAGGGAGACACAGAATCCAAAACAGGTTCCAGGCTCTGAGCTGTCAGCACAGAGCCCGACCGGGGCTTGAACTCACGGACGCGAGATCATGACCTGAGCCGAAGTCGGTGGCTTAACCGACTGAGCCACCCAGGCGCCCCATCTGGTTTTTAAAAATATATGTCATGGGGCACCTGGGTGGCTCAGTTGGTTAAGAGACCAACTCTTGATTTCGGCTCAGGTCATGATCTCACTGTTGGTGAGATTAAGCCCCTCGGTCAGGCTCTGCACTGACAGCATGGAGCCTATTTGGGATTCTCTCTTTGCCTATATCTGCCCTCCCCCACTCATTCGTTCTCTCTCTCTGTCTCTCTCTGATTCTTTCTCTCAAAATAAACAAACATTTAATATATAGATATAGATGATATAGATATAGATGATATAGATATAGATAGATATAGATATAGATATAGATATAGATATAGATATAGATAGATATAGATAGATACATGTCAGTAAGGTACAAAAGGGGAAATGGCTTACCCAAGGCCTCATTAGTGACAGAAACAGGTTTCTTAGTTCTCCTGACTCCCATGCCAATGTTTTTCTGCAAATGAATACTTGCTAATCTAGGTTCCAATGTAGCAAAACTTGATTGTATGAAAAACTATGGTTATTGTCCTCATCTCTTTTTGTTCCAGAAATTTATGATGTGATTCCTTCAAAACCAAAAAAAGGGACCAATGTCATGATGTGGGGTGAAAGGGAGGATTACTGGGAGAGGTCAGTCCCAGTGAAGAAAAGTGTTTACTGCTGACATT
Source organism: Panthera uncia (assembly GCF_023721935.1). Taxonomy (NCBI): domain Eukaryota; kingdom Metazoa; phylum Chordata; class Mammalia; order Carnivora; family Felidae; genus Panthera; species Panthera uncia. The sequence goes on from NC_064811.1 coordinate 100,212,995, forward strand.
ATTTAGAATTGTCAGCATATGGTAATAGTAGAAACAAGATGTTATTTTCATCAGTTTTATTATAATTTTTCAACTCAAGACAATACACCAGTTTATTGCCTGCATCTGGGATAACAATTCAAAACAATGTCAGTGGTAGAATACCCTTCCCTGAGCTTGGAAAAATACAAAAGGGGATGAAAAAGCAAATATGCCCATGGAGAAGAGTATACCAAATAGGAACTGACCTCCATTTTCCCAAAGAGAAGATCCTCCAAATAAAAGATTTTGGCCACACTGATTATATAATCTTTTAGGGATATAGATGAAATAATTAAACCAATCTATAAAATATAGAATTTAACCATTTTATTACATGCATATTTATAATTGCATGTTACATAAAAATCACCTAAAATGAAAATTAACATGGCAATTTTAAAGCATTGATTTTTCCTTCACCCTTACATTTGCATGAAACTATTCAAGCATTTCACATGCTATCTTGATATCAATGTCTTCTTCACCAAAACCACTGAATACAGTGCCTGGAGCATATCGTCTTTATTTCCTTCTAAATTATTTGAGATACATTTTCTTTGAATACTTTTAAGGTACCAGCCCCAGACACCTTGTACAAAACAGAATTAATCATTCCCATAAGCTGTGATAGTGGTTTTGTTTTCTTTATTTTGTTTTCTTTGATACTGTAGTTGAGTATTTTTTATGGAAAATTTTACTGTGTTTTTTAAAATATTTTTTTGAGAGACAAAGACAGAGACAGAGACAGAATGTGAGCAGGGGAGGGGAAGGGAGAGGGAGACACAGAATTGGGAACAGGATCCAGGCTCTGAGTTGTCAGCAAAGAGCCTGACACGGGGCTCAGGCCCATAAACCGCAAGACCATGACCTGAGCCACCCAGGTGCCCCTACTGTATTGTTTTTCAAAGTGATCTTTAAAAAGCTTATTTTAGGCAATAGCCAATCTTAAAATTGTGAGATTAGACCCCGGGAATACTAAATCTTTGAATGTCATTGCCTCCTTTTTAATCCAATCCATAAGTGACCTCACATCAGCTTTGGGCATAGAGTTAAATAACTCAGTCTCAAGCCGGTATTGAGAAGAAAGCAGTGATGCCAGTGCCATGCAGAAGGCTTACATTCAGGGTCAGTGCAGCCTTATAGTCTTTGGCTGCAGAGTAGTGCATCTGTGCCCTTGATCATGCAAGGATGAACTTCCAAAATAAAATTCAACCTCCTGAAGAGATGGTTTTGCAAAAGTGATGACCTGAACACCAATAAATCCACCAACTAAGGCAATCACCAATCAAGGAACATGAGTACCTACTGTCCATCCACTAATATGATAGCCCTGTGATCAGACTCCAGGTGGAGTCTAGGCCATGCCTAGGCATGGGACCAGTAGATCTGTAGAACGTGGTTAGATTCTTCTCTTAGACATTAGTTGTTCAGAACTGTTTTAATGCTGTCACATCCCCTGGCTACACATTTGGGAAGGAGCAAGTAGTTCACATTTGGCTCTCTCTGAACTTGATGGTCTCCATGTTGATGGGGATACATAAGGCAGGCTGAGGGAAAATACAAGCTATCCCCCCTACCCCACAGGTGGGATATGTGTGACATTCCTCAGGCACTCGTGACTGCCCAAAAACAAAGAAACGGTTAACTGATAGACATCACAGTCCTCCAGGACATGGGTCTCTATCAGTTTACAAATATCTTAGTAAATTATGAGAAAAAGGCACTCTTATCAATAGCTTAATCTCCAGAAATTTACAGACTCAGTTTCCTGGAGTCCCAACATCACCCCTCCATAGCGATATGGGGAACAAAGGAAAGAAGGAAATGGCAGATAAATTTCCTTATAACCCGCAGCCCATTGACAACTATTTGAGGCTAGCAGAGTAAAACGTTTCTCCAGGAACTCTTTACTGTCTTAAAGCTAATGCTTTGCTAGAGGGAAAAGCAACCTTAGCTTGTTAATAGCTAGGCCTCCAGTATCCTGTGGGTCTTCTTTAGCATACGAAACCTCCCCCAACTCCCAAGTATATAACCTGTGTCTCCACAGAGTCCAGGGGAGCTCTTCCTGCCCATGGTTCCTGTCCCCATGCTTTAATAAAATCACCTTTTTGCACCAAATACATCTTCAAGAATTCTTTCTTGGCTCTCAGCTCCAGATCACCCCACCATCACCCCAAAACTTCATCAGTGTGAGTTCCTCTTAATTATCAATTATTTTTCTGGGTTTTTAGATTTTCATTCTCTGGTGAGTGTTACTAAAGATCCAGTTGCACATTTGTGTAATCCCAATAATGACAAAGAAGGTTAAGTGTCGGTCTATTTTATTTTGAGAAGTGGCAAGGGTTGGGGGTCTGGAAACATTTTGCTGTGAGGATCTGCCTGAGTACAGAGCTAGTTTACAGATCACTTCTCTCCCCAAAGGTTATATATATAAAGCACTATCAAGGACAACAACAAACTACAAAGCTGCTGCTTGAAGCAGATTTTCCCATTTAAGAAAATCTTGCTCCATGCAGTTTATCAAATAAATGAGATTCAAGAACTATCTTGGGTTATATTTTTCTTTTTTGAGAAAATAGAAGATCTCTCTGCTCTCACTTTAAGAAGATTGAAAGTAAATTTGATAAGAGCCTCAAGATTTGGACTAAATGAATAAAAAAAGAAAACAGATCCATGTATCTGTAGACCTAAGATGGTGTTGCAAAAACTTTCTATGTTGATTAAATTATTTACTTTTCATTTTTAGGACAGGCAGAGCATTAGAGTCAAAATAACATGAGACAAAATAATCCTAACTCTTATCTCTAGCTCACTATAGCACCTTGGGCAAATCATTTGAAGTTGCTAGGTCTATTTCTTTAAGTGTAAAATGAGATAGTTAAATCCCAGGTTCCTCTTAAATTCTGTGAAGATGACATTTTTAAAAGTTATGTGAAAAAGACATTTGAACTTGACTACTTGTCAAAAGACATATTCAGGATACATAAAAATTGTAAAAAGCAATAAAAAGGAGAAACAACTCACTGTTTTCACAATAGGCCAAAGACTTGAAAAGATGTTTCATTAAAAAAAAAAGACACTCAAATAGCAATAAGCATATGAAAAGATGCTCATCTTTTATGTTAAGAAATGCAAATTTGGAACTGTAATGTGATAACACTACACCAACTAGGATGACTTCTTTTAATTACAAAGTATTGACAAAGATGTAGAGCAATTGGAACTACTGCTAAGGAGAATGTAAAGTGGTAGTTACTTTTTTTCTTAATGTTTATTTATTTATTTTGAGACAGAACGCAAGTGGGGGAAAGGCAGAGAGAGAGAGAGAGAGAGAGAATTCCAAACACGAAGTCAAACGGGAGGCTTGATCTCAGGAACCCGTGAGGTCATGACCTGAACCAAACTCCAGAGTTGGACACTTAACTGACTGAGCCACTCAGGTGCCCCAGTACAGCCGCTTTGTAAAACTGTAGTATCTTCTAAAGCTGAACGCATACACAAGATATAGATAAACAGATAGATGATAGACAGATGATAGTCTTATCTAGATATTATGCACACACACACACACACAGAGAGAGAGAGAGAGAGAGAGAGAGAGAGAGAGAGAGAGAGAAATGTTCACTAAATGCTAATGATGTTTTCCAGAAGGTAGAATTGAAAGGAGAGCTTACTTTTTGTCATGGACTTTTCTATATTGTTTGAGTTTTTTGTAATGGTATATATCATTTGAACAAATATTATACAGCCATTATTCTTTAAGAGGAATGAATAAAACTATATTGGTAACTTGATTAACAACTGGCCCCAGGAAGGATAATCAGTGGGGTTGGGCAATTCAATATTGGCAACAAAACCCATACGCAGCAACATTTTGAAATCCCTGCATCCTTTTTGTCACATTTTGTTACCAGATGCACTGCTGATAATGCCCAAGGATACTGGGCAAGAATGAGCTTCAGCTCATCTCAGGGGAGTATCTTCTCCATGAGCCCATCGGTACCATGTACACCCCTTTGGCTACTCTTTCCCTACTGATCTCATCATTACACTTCTCCCAGTCACCTCTCCGTCAGCTGTGATTATGATGGACTTATTCAGCCCCTTTTGTCACCCACATTGCTTTGGACATTATGCATCTCCCCATTATAAAGGCCCTAATGCAAATATTTCTTCTCCACCCCAGGCCAAGCTGAATACATAAAGATTATGGGCAGCTGAAGTGTATGATATTTTCCCCCAACAAAGGACAGCTATTGACACCCCAAATGGTAGATATTTGTCAAAGTTGATGCTATTACTTTTAATTTTGTAGTATCTGATTATCCTTCCTATCTGGGAAAAGAAATTTTCCTTTGCAAATCTCGTCGGGAGACAAGGTCTCACACCCCACTGTGAAAACCAAGAGTCCTTGGCAGCTCCTGGTAGAGCGTATAGACTCCACTCTGCTAGTAGGAGCTTCCATACAAGACTTGAAATCCTGAGGGAGTGATGTAAAGAGCAGGGGCATCCAATTATACATAAGGGTAACTGCAGAGTTGAATGTCCATGGGGTGGTGGCAAGTGTTGTCCAGGGGCAGCACCAGTGGCATTCTACCAGACCTTTCTGAAACGTGAATTTGGCCATCCTCAGGTTTCCAGACTTCCTTAGCTCATGACTATTTTCCAAGCCTGATGCTTCTATAGGCTATTTAACATGTTCCCAATACATATGTTTTCTCTCAAAGCTATCCAGATTTAGTTTCTACTGTTGGCAACTAGTAACTCTAATCCCCTTCTCACTACCTTCTTTTTTCTCTCCAGGTGAAATCTGAAGAAAACTAATATTTCTCCTTGAACTTACTTCACTGAAGCAAGTAAATTTCAGTCATTCCCATCTCCCCACATTACCCACAATATCTCTAGTATAATTGATTTCTATCACTCCCAGATTCCACATACACTGGGTTTAGTTGAACATTTCCAATTTTTGTCTCTCATGGTCTTCACAAAATCCATTTAGAGAACAAAAGTCTAATTTCATTCTTTTGCATGTTGCTGTACAGTTTTCCCAACACCATTTGCTGAAGAGACTTTTTCCCATTGAATATTCTTTCCTGCTTTATTGAAGATTAATTAACCATATAGTTGTGTGTTCATTGCTGGATTTTCTATTCTGTTTTATTGATCTATGGGTCTATATTTGTGCCACTACCATACTGTTTTGATCACCACAGCTTTATAATATTACTTGAAATCTGGAATTGTGATGCCTTCAGCTTTGGTTTTCTATTTCAAGGTCATTTTGTCTATTCAGGGTCTTTTGTGGTTCCATACAAATTTTAGGATTGTTCTAGCTCTGTGAAAAATGCTTATTGTATTTAGATAGGGATTGTGTTAAAATGGAAAATTCTTTAAAACTTTACTTCCTGATTGGCAGACAATTAATGCATTTGTTGAAACTCTTTATTTGTATGAGATGACATGACCCAATGCCTCTGCACCAGCAATACTCATGGCCTGTGCCCTTTTGTTAACCTTTAGTGTTCTTTTCAAAGAACGTATGATTCTGATCTTTTATCCATTGTGTTTGGAATGTAACTTGAGATTTATCCCACTTGTAATTTTATTAGAGGATTTATATTGAGATTTGGGAATACACATATAGAATTTTCTTGTATAAACTGTGGCTGAAAAATGTTGCACCAGGGGATATACACATTGTATATGTGTTTGGAATTTGATTAACTAAAAACCAAAAGTCATTCTATTAAGAAAATGTTAACCAGGGATGCTGTCTGCAGGATATGCCTATAATAGCTTAGGCACCATTGATAATTTGTCATAGGGATGATTAATTTCTAGTTGTAATAAATAAATAAATAAATAAATAAATCTTAACCTATATTTTCTACACTACCTTGAGGTTTTATAAAAAGGTGAAATTTATAAACATATTAGTATCTGGGAATAATTTTTTAAGATCTTCCTTCTATATTCCATTGTTTTACCAAATATTTTGTGCCTTGATTACTGCATATTAGGCACATCTATACTTGACATACAAATTCACAATCATAAAGTTAAAATCAATTGATGTCACAACATCCAAGAGCCACTAACATTGTTGCATTAGTTTTTCACTTCTGAGCTTCCTTAGAAAATATTCTGAATAGGAGGACAAAATGAAATAAGATCAGAGATTCAGAAGCAATTATATTGTCTGTTACTAACTGCTTGATTTGCCAGAGGATATAATATAGCAGATGTTTGTCATATGTTGAGGCTGCATAAACTGTGCATATCCTTGCAGTGTATGAGAATTTCCCACTGTAAAAACCCTACCTCACCCATGTAAAAGCCATAAAATACCTCCCAGGTCTCTTGCAACCAGGAGTTAGGAAGTAAATTAGGGTCCTACAGATTAACTGTTCAGTGCAAGACTAACAAGAAGGAATTGCTGGGAGAAATACATTGATCCAAGGGAAACACATGACCAACATTCATGTTTTGAAAGGGTCCCATAGGAATATCATAAGCCAGCCTTAGATGATGTAAGCTGCCACCCCTTAACCCATTAGCAGGAGCACAGGATTTAAACAATGCTCCTGGCTGTTCAGTCTCCAGATCTGTCAGAGATTTCTACAGCTACATAACTCCTATTAATAAATTTATGTTCTGTTTAAACTAGTTAAGGAAGGTTCTTTTTTGACCACTGAGAATCCTGAATGAGATAAAGTTGTAAAATTGCTTACATAATGAGTTCCTTTTATTTCCCTCCTGTAAAATAAAGAAATCTATCATGATATAAAATACTCTTTTAAATCCTAGTATGTGAACTATACCTATTATAAATAATCCTTCCTACATAAAATGCCTCAAAAAAAGCAAGTATTATTCATGTGGTGATCAATAACCATCTCTCAGACTGCAAGAAGTTTAAAAAGGAAAAAACAAATCTCACTGAATGCTGTTTACATTGATCTTCAGAGTAGGGAGTTAGTACCAACTGTTTAATCTGAATTGAACTATATAAAAAAGATTATGTGTTTTGTGTATATATTAAGCCACTAATTACTTTTCAATAAATATTCAATTACTTTGGCACTGCATCAACTTCGCAGGGGATAATGTTTTATAACACTTAGCATCATATTTTTGTTTATTCGTGTAAATGACATGGAACTAAAGTTTATTTATTGTTAATCATCTTTGTGAGTCTCTTGTACACTGCCAAAGGGCAAATAGACACTTCATTATCTTGCTTTTGGGTTTATTGGATTCTTGAGCCCCACAATATTTAGAATGTTTTTGTAGTATCAGAAACTTATTATATATTTGTATAGATGGAATAGAATAAAAAGAAAGCTCACTCTTTTCTACACTGTCCATATTTCTAAGTCAAGGCAAAGATTCAGTAGTGATCATTTTTCCTTGACAATTTGATTTAGCATAAAAGGGACATATGTGAGCATTATACCTACAAAAAATAATTCCATATAAATAATAATAATCCTATTATATGCTTTCTATCTTTATCCATCTATCAAATTCTACTGCTACCCCCTTAACTTATCCCCCCACTAGTTTGGTCAGGTTTCATAGTCCCAGACCATAGAATCTTCTTTACCTGGTTAATGCAAAAAGGAATTACTAAATGATATGAATCACTCAGAGAATTGTTGGGGGGTGCTAAACAAATTATATGGTGACTTCATTAACTATAACATACATGGAACTGGGCCTCTTAAGTAGTTTCTACTTCTGCTCCCTTTCCACTCTGTGGATTCGTGTTTGAATCAGTAGACTAGAACTAGGGCAGTCCCAATAACAATAGTTCTAGCTCCTGGATTGTCACCTCGGCCCATTTTCTATTCCAGCAAAATAGATTTCCATAGTCCGTCTCTCTCTCCTGAAACTCAACTACATATCAGTTTTGTGTGAGTGCATCTGTACATGGGATGAGCCCTAATTTATATGCAATACTCTAGCTGTAGGGGACTCTGGAAATGTTGGTTTCGGTTTTCCAACCTCTGCATTACAAAAAGAGATGATAGAATGGAGTTCAAAGGAGAATGTATTAAACCTAACCAATGGTATGTCTAATAACAACTTCCTCATGTTTCCACTGTGAAGCTAAAGTGATCTTTGAAATGAAACCCTAATATTGTTACTCCACTACATAAAATTTTTCTGGAATTCTAAAAACATTCAACCTGGGAACTCCTTAACATGGTCTGTAGGACTTTAATGATCTGACTCCTACATAGGTCTCTAGTCTCATCCCTTTATTCTCATATATCACCTTTCTTTCATCACATTGAAGTCATTATGTGGTTTCAGGTATCCCAATCTTTACATATTCTGTTCCCTTTGCCTAGAATGTCTTTCTCTCTCTTCTTTCCCTAGCTAATTACTCCTTGTCCTTCAAATTAGCTTTCATATTATCAGTTGTTCCCAAATATTTCCAGCCCTAATAATTTGTGTAGATATCTATCCACATGATCTCTTTAAATGCCCTGTGCATATTGATTAATAGTATTCATTTCATAGAACCTTGCCCTGAGCTATTTTTCAGACTTCCATATTAGACCATAACTGAGACAAGGACTAAAATCTATCTGCCTCTATGTCTATCTGATCTCAATACTTTCCACAATGCCTAACATATAATAATATTTTAAAAGATAAATGGAGAGAGGCACCTGGATGGATCAGTTGGTTAAGTGTCTGACTCTTGAATTCAGCTCAGGACATGATCTCACAGTCATTGGATTGAGCCCTGTATTGGGCTCTGTGCTCACAGCATGGAGCCTGCTTGGGATTCTCTCTCTCCCTCTCTCTCTCTGCCCTGCCCTGCTTGTGCTCTCTCTCCCTCTCTCTCTCTCAAAAATAAATACTTTTTTTAATCTTAAAAGGTAAATGGAGAAATAAATGAATAAGTGTAGTTAAATAATATCTTTATGGTTGCAGGGCTAAGGAAGGGGATTTCTAAACAATGTGCTTAGGAATGCAGAGTTAGAGACAGCAGTGTTTTCATAAAAACATATGGAAGAAGTGTTACAAATCAGTAATGTTAGTCTCTGTTTTACAGAAGAGGAAATAGAGAAGCATAGAATTATTTTCTCAAGATCACACAAATAAAATCTGAGTAGGCCACACAAGTATTTCATTCCCACCTTCTTCCTTGAATGATCCTTGAATGTGACGTCAAGCATCACAAAGTGTTGATATAAGCCATTCCAGAGTCTAAAGAATTAGACTTTAAAAGACAGGCAGGGCCTTAAAAGTTTAATTCTATTAAGAATGAACTCATGTATTTTCAAGCAAATTATTTTCATGAAAAAAACTATTTTTTTCAGAGTCCTTTCTTAAAATGACTTTTAAGTTTTACAACTAACCTTTGTGAAATTTAAACAGAACACAATAAAGCTGTTAAAAGATCAAGTGAGATAATGCATGAGAAAGGAAATATAAGGCATTATTATGATTAAAGAATGTTTCTTGGTATAACAAAATATCTGCTCTATGCTAGAAAGTACATAAGCAATTTTAAAATAACTAAATTGCAGTTTCATAATGTATTATGAGTCTCCATATATTATGGCTTAAGAGAATAGGAATGAGGAAAACGTTGTCTATCCTGGTAATGGCTATGATTCAATATTTCTTTTCCTAAGAAATAATTTTGCGAGCCTCCAAAAGGAAGGAAAAAGAATTTTTAAATATAACTAGTTTAATATTACTAAGATATGACACTTTAAATTGCTGTCTTAGAGAAATTTAGAGTGTGTTTAGTATCATCACCATCTGTCCAACTCTGTATTTTGACTCTTAATAAGAAAACTTGTAAAATGTCATTAAAATATCTTAAAACTTACATAAAATTAACAATTCTTAGAAAAATATAATTTACCAGAATTAACTAAAAAGAAACAAAACATGTGAACAGACATAGAACCATTAAAGGAATTGAATTAGTAATTTATAATCTTCCCACAAAGGAAATAATAGGCCCAGAAGATTTCATAGACAGTCAATAAACAGATCATTGTTATTTAATATAATATCTCAATTTCTAGCAGTTTGGTCTAAACCTTATACCAAAGCAAGACAAGGACAATAGAAGAAATAAAAATTTATCAAGCTCATTAACATAGGCGTAGAAATCTTAAACAAAACACTAGAAAACTAGAAAACCAAATCCAATCTATAGCCTATAAAATATGATCAAGTCAGGGCTAAACTGGATTTCAAGGGAAGTTGAACATTAGAAAAAAAATCTATTGTTAGTCACATTAGCAAAATCAAGGAGATAAATCATATAATCGTGTCTGTAGATATAAAAAAGCATTCAATGAATTCAACATTTTATTCTTGAAAAAATAGATAGCATTTAGTAAGAGAAGAGAACTTCAATTTGGCAAATATATATAACAAAAAACAATGACAGACCTCATGCTTGGTGACAACACATTAGATTTATTGTCTAAAATTCAGAAAGAAGTGTAAAAGACACTCCATAACCTCTTCTGTTCCATATTACTATAGAGATAATAACCAGCAATATATGGCAAGAAAAAGAAATAAAAGTTATTAAAATTGGAAAAGAGGACACCAAACGGTTATTATTTGTAAAGATACAGCTGTCTACAAAGAAAACTTATGTAGACATTAAATTGCTGTCAGTTGGGGCAACTGAATAAATGAGAATAGAATATGGAGATAAAAAGTAATAAATAATAAAGCAAGCAGAATGAACTATCACAGATTGAGGGATGTGATTAATTTAATCACCTGGGGTTTTTAAAATATACTGTTATTCGAATAAACAAAAGAACTTAGCATTGAGATAAATTTCAAAATCAATTGCATTCTAGTATACCAATAACAGAAAGATATGCCATATAATTTGCAAAGAAATACTATTTAAAATAGTAATATAAGAATATACTTTAAAATATATATGAGAAAATACAAATTTTTATTGAAAGATATCAAAGAAGACTAAATAAATGGAAAGAGATATGTTCAATCCTAGGAGAAACTTAGTGTTGTAAAAATGTCAATTCTCCCCAAATTGATATAAATTAAACTCTCGATGAATATTGCACAAGCCTTTTTCATGGAATATAACAAAATGATTATAAAATTTATACTAAGATACAAAATGTCAGCATAAGACAAGACACTTGCAAAGAATAAGCAAAAGGTGGCAGCAACGTATTCTCTCAAATGCCAAAATTTATTTTAAGGTTATGTTAATATAGTGTAGATTTATGTTGGGGATAAAGAGACCAATCAACTAGAGTAGAAAGTCAGGAAGATATTCACACATACATGTGAACTTAACCCATGACAGAGTTGGCATTGCAAATCATTGAAAGAGGATGGATATTCAATAAATGGTGTTTGGACAACTGATTATCCATATGGAAAAAGATAAAGTTGGATTGCCCACACATAAAGTAATAACGAATTCTCAATGAAATTATTTTAAAAAGCAAAACTTAAAGCTTTTAGAAGAAAACACAGGTGACTATTGGTTACCTTAGTGAGAAAGAATTTCCTAACCAAGAAAGAAAAGTGCTTCCCAAAACACAAACCTACCATAATTGAATTGAGAAGAAACAGAAAGCCTGCAAAACAATAAAAAAAGGAGTTTGAAGGAGTAATCAAAAAGCTCCCAACAATAACAACAACAACAAAAAACCCAGGACTAGATGGCTTCACAGATGAGGTCTTTTTTTTAATTTTTTTAACATTTACTCATTTTTTAGTGGAGGAGGGGTAGAAAGAGAGGGAGACACAGAATCTGAAGCAGACTTTAGGCTCTGGGCTGTGAGCACAGACCCCAAAGAGGGGCTTGAACTCACCAACCACGAGATCATGACTTGAGCTGAAGTTAGACACTTAACCAACTGAGCCACCCAGGTGCCCCACAGATTAATTCTAACAAACATTTAAAAATGAATTAATTATTCTTAAACTATTCCAAAAAATAGAAGATAAGGAAACCCTTCCAAACTTATTCTATGAGGCCAGAATCCAGACAAAGACACCACAAGAAAAGAACACTACAAAACAATATATCTCTGATGAACAGAGATGTAAAAATCCTCAACAACAACAACAACAAACAACAACAACAAAACCTAACAAACCAAATACAACAGCACATTAAAAGACTCATATATGATGACTAAGTAGGATTTACCCTTGGGATACCAGATGGTTCAACAGACACAAATCACTGAATACATTACATTAATAGAATACAGGATAGAAATCATGATCATCTCAATAGATGGAGAAAAACCATTTGACAAAATTTAACACCCTTTCATGATAAAAATTCTCAACAAATTTGATACAGAAGAAATTTACCTCAAAACAATAAAAGCTATCTATGAACAGCCTGTGAGCAAACTCCAAGGCAAGGATGCCCACTCTCACCACTACTATTCAATATAGTACTGGAAGTACTAGTCAGAGCAATTAGGCAATAAAAAGGAAGAAAAGTCACCCAAATCAGATATAAAGAAGTAACTTTTTCTCTGATATATGACAGCTTATATCTAGAAAACACACACACACACACACACACACACACACACACACGGGAAAAAAAAAAAAAACCTGTGAGAACTAATCAGCAAATTCAGTAAAGTTTCAGGATACAAAATCAACATATGAAGATCACTTGTGTTTTTATACATTAACAAAGACCTATCCAAAAAGGAAATTAAGGAAATAATCCCATCTATAATAACATCCAAAAAACAAACAAACAAACAAACAAACAAAAAACCTTAAATAAACATTTACCAAACAGGTAAAAAACTTGTACACCAAAAACTATACGACATTAACGAAAGAAATTTCAAAAGACAGAAATAAATGGAAAGATATCCCATAATCATAGATTGAAAGAACAACGTTAAAATGTTCATGCTTCCCAAAGTGACCTACAGATTCAATGCAATCCATATCAAAAACCTACTGAAATTTTTTAAAGAAATAGAAAAAGCAATCCTAAAATTCACTTGGAACCACAAAGGACCCTGACTAGCCAGAGCAATTTTGAGCAAGAAAAACAAACCTGAAAGTTTCACACTTACTTTTTTCAAAAAAATATTACAAATCCACAGTAATCAAAACAGTATGACATCAGCATAAAAATAGATATATAGACCAATGGAACAAAATAGAAAGCCTAGAAATAAAACCATGCATATATGGTCAATGGATCTTTGACAAGAGTGCTAAGAATACACAATGGGGAAAAAATGCTCTCTTCAATAAATGGTGCATGAAAATTGGATATCTGCATGCAAAAGAATGAAATTGAATCCATATCTTTCAACATATAGAAAAATAAAACAAAATGCACTAAAGACTCAACATAAAAACTGAAACAATGCATTTCTTAGAAGGAAACATAGGGGAAAATCTTCTAGACATTGCACTGGGCAATAATTTCTTGGGTGTGACACCAAAAAAACAAAAGGAAAAATAGACAAGTAGGATTACATGAAACTAAAAATATCTGCACAGCAAAAGAAATAATTAATAAAATGAAAAGGCAACCTACATAATGGGAAAAAAATTTTGCACACCATATCTGTGATAAGGGGCTTAGTATCCAAATTATATAAGGTATTCCTACAACTCAATAACAAAAAAAATAAAATAAAATAAACAAACCAAAAACAAACAAACAATTCAAGTAAAACACAAGCAAAGGACCTGAATAAAGATTTCTCCAAAGAAGACATACAAAGGACCAATAGGTACCTGAAAAAAATGTTGAAAATCACTAATCATCAGGGAAATGGAAATTGAAACCACAATGAAGTGTCACCTCACACCTATTTCGATGGCTATTATCAAAAAACAAGGGACAAGTGGTGAGGATGTGAAAAAAAGAGAACTCTTGTATGCTGATAGTGGGAATGTTAAGTGGTATATCTACTTTATTATATATAGAAATATATTTTATTTATTATAAATATAAATATATATTTATTAAATGTATAATATTTATTATAAACATATGTAGAAATATATATTGTGTATTATAGAAAAAAATATGGAGTTTCCTCAAAAAATTAAAAATAGAATTATCATTTGATCTGGCAATTACATTTATGAATATATATCCAAAGGAATTAAAATCTTTATCTCAGAGAAGTATCTGTACTACCATGTTTATTGCAACACTATTCGCAATAGCCAAAATGTTACAAAAACCTAAAAGTCTATCATCAAATAAATGGGGTGGAAAATGTGGTGTGTAAACTAGATATAGATATCTACACTCACACACACACACACACACACACACACACACACACACACAATGGATTATTGCTCAACTTCTAAAAAGAAGGAAATCATGCCATTTGCAACTACATGGATAGACATGCTAAGTAAAATAAGCCAGACACAGACACATACTGCATGATCTCACTTATATGTGAAATCTAACATAGTCAAATACATAAAAGAGTAGAATGTGTTTTCAAGGGACTAGGAGGAAGGAGAAATGGAGACGTGTTAAAAGGGTACAAAGTTTCAGTTATGCAAAATAAGTACATCCTAGAGACCTACTGTGCAATACTAAGCCTATGACTAACAATACTGTATTGTATAATTTAAAATTTGCTAAGAGGCTACATCTTATGCTAAGTACTTTTACCACAAGAGTTAAAAAAGGAGGTGGGAAGAAACTTGTGGAGGCGATGGATAAATTTATGTCACTGATAGTGATGATGGTTTCACAGGTGTATACTTATTTCCAAACACATCAATGTATATTCATTAAAAAACTACAGTTTTTTCTATATCAATAATTATTCAACAAAGCACCTTTAAAAAAGAAAAGAAAAAAAGTCTACCAAAAAGAAATAATTGTTAAATGTGACTATATGAAAATCAAGAACTTTTCTTTATTAAAAAACAATAAAAAAAGAATTTTTAAAATAAACTATGAAGAGACAACTTTTAAAGCATGTATTATCTATGGAGGAATATTATCAAGATTTTATTATCAATATTATAAAGAAACTTAATAAAATTTAATTATCAAGAAACTTAATAAAAACACAAAAGGCCTATAATTTAACATGAACACATACTCAAATTCATTACTAATCAGGAAAGTGCAAATTACACTTCCCAGATTACTTAAATATGAAGTATTAGCTACAGTGGGAGGAACAGTAACTGTCACATGCAGATGGTGAGCGTAGAATTGGTATAACAATTTGGAAATTGACCCTCCTAATGACCCTCCAAAAAATTCTTAGGTAATTTTCTATTTTCTATGAAAACTCTTGTAGATGTACATAAGGAAACACAAGAATGTTTGCAGCATCTGTAGCTGTCAACTCTCTCTTCTACAAAAAGCCTGTCTTGCCAGAATGATAAACAGATGTAAGGCAGAAAAAAGCAACGGAAAAATTTTAGCATAATCTCAAGGGTGCAGCATTATGCTAAAAATTGAGCAATCTTAGCAGACCCTGGCAATGAATAAAGGCAGACAAAGATTCCGTCAACATAATAAGGCACTAAGGTCATGCAGTAAGAGAGTTTGTGTTAGCAGAACAGCTTATTCTCCTTGTATGCTTGTCACTCTGAAGTTGGATGAGGAAGTTGTCTCTTTCTTTGTTCTCCTCTCCTACCTGCTACATCTGAAGCACCCTTGTCCCAGGTACTCCCTGGAAAAAAACAAGATGAACTGAACAACTGATGGCTCAAACCAAAGCTTGAGAAAATGAAGAAGCAGAACTGTGTGAGTGTGTGTGCATACAGAGGCAGGGTGGGGAGGTGGATGAAAACATCCAGGGCTGGGTTGGTGGCTGGGAGGAGAGAGCAGCACCTGCCCATGCTGGGGATGGCTGTGCAACTATAGGAAAGAAGCAAAGAACTCTCACACCTCTTCCTGTTTTTCTCTGATGTGTTGGATTCTCTAATAGGGAGGGTTTTCAAAAATCCTCTAAATTTTTTCATCATTCTGAAAGTGAAAGGCATACTAAGGGGCCTTGTAAACATTTCCTTTGTGGATTACATAAGCAGGCCATCACTGCTTTATGGTGCTACAAAGAGGAAATGATGCCACCTCACTGTTTTGCCTTTTACAAGATAAGGCTAGAAATAACTTCCTACTTATTTTCTCTTGATTTTTTTCTTCCTACCACTTTCAGATCAATAAAATGAATGGTGGTGGGTCACAAATTTCCTATGGGAGTTTCCATCAGGTAATATCTTAGGAATGACCTCATTCTTAATAAGTGAACTTTCACCGTTGTACTTCATCTGCTCATTAGATTCCTGTTTGCTCATTCAATCAATCATTCAATTGATAATCTGCTATGTGTCATGCTCTGTGCTAGGATCATGTCCAAAGTCTCTATTTGTTCAGTGCTTCAGAAACTGGCATAGCATGATATTTGTTAAAATGAACTTTAGAAAAAAATATGAGCTGAGTCTTTGTGCTATTATTGCTTCTCTGCAGAAATACCCTTATGCTCTAAATTAAAACTGATAAAAATGAATTCTATAATTCTGTGGTGTTTATTTTACCTTTCATCATTCCCCATTCCCAACTCTCTATTGTTTTTGTAAATCTTCTATTATCATTAGTGAGAAAAATCCTACTGATATCTCTTATATCACAACCAAAATTTATTTTACCCATCCCTTTCATTCTAGAGGCCCTCATATCATCATATGTGATTAAGAATGCTCCAAAGGCTCTCATCTGCCTTATGAAGGCAATTCAGTAGCAACAACTAAACTCTCATTTTGAATTTTGAAAGTTGAACCGGAGTAACATTAGATGGTAACTCATGGAAGCAGAAAATAAAGAGCAATATTTCTAGGCTACTATATAGGATTAAAAAAAAAATAGAAAACAACTCTGCCTACATTAATAAGTGAATTTGTCCTAAGGATATGGATATCAAGGATCAAGGCAAAAATTGAAGAACCAGCCTCAGAAAAAAATCTGAAAGTAGGCATCTCAGGAGAGTCCCAGTAGCAGGAAAGAACGGACAGGCACCCTCTAGGATGAATCGGCTCTAGCTATCCTTAGACCTTTTTGCCTCTGCTTGTAATTCATGCTTGGAGTAGGAGTTGGGTAGCAGGGAACATCCAACTGCTTCAGCTGAGTGCTTTAAATAATGTTCACCAGACTGATTCCAGTGTGGCACAGGCAGAGCATTCTATCCCTGTAGCTGCTGAAACAAATCACCACAAACTGGGTGGCTTAACACAACATAAATCCATTCTTTGGTAGTTCTGGAGGCCAAAAGTCCATTATCAGTTTCACTGGGCTGAAAGCAAGATCTAAGCAGAGTCACACTCCCTCTGGAGGCTGTACGGAGAATTGGTCCCTGCCTCTCCCAGTAGTCTGGTGGCTTGCCAGCATTCCCGGGCTTGTAATCACCCCACTCCAATCTCTGCCTCCACTGTCTCATCACCTTATCGTCCCATTAAATCTCCTCTTGCATCCTTCTTATAAGGACACATATGATTTCATTTAGTATAATCCAGGCTAAACTGCCATATCAAGATCTTTAATTAATTGCCATCTGCAAAGTCCTTTTTTACCATAAAGTAACATTCACAAGATCCAGAGATTAGGACTTGGATATCTTTGGGAGTAAACTTTTTAGGGAAGAGTGTGGGTGCTGGCATCGAAAGAATAAGATAGCCAAAAACTAGAATCGATCAAGATGTCCTTCAATAGGACAATGGATAAACTGTGGTACATCCTTACAATGGAATATTATCCATAGTAAAAAGAAATGAGCTCTTAAGCCACAAAAAGACATTGAGGAAACTTATATGTAAATTCCTAAGTGAAAGAAGCCAGTCTGAAAAGGCTACATAGTGTATACTTTTAACAGTTGGACATTCTAGAAAAGGCAAAACTATACAGTCGGTAAAATCATCTTGGTTGCCAGGGGCTCAATGAGAAGGGGGGAGCTGGAGAGATGAGTTAGGTAAAAGCACAAGAGATTTTTAAGGCAGTAAATCCATTCTGTATGATACAATAGTGGTGGATACATGATGTTATACATTTATCAAAACTCACAGAACTGTCCAACACAGAGTGAACCCTAGTGTAAACTCTGAACTTTAGTTAATAATGATGTATTAATATTGGTTCAGGAATTGTAACAAATGTACTGCACCAGTAAAAGATGTTAATAATAGGGGAAACAGCTAGAAGACAGCAAGGGGAGGAATAATATATGGGAACTCTCTGTACTTTTTGTTCAATTTTTCTGTAAACCTAAACCTAAAACTGCTATTATTTTTTTAATTAATTCATTTTTAAAAACATATATTGAGCAGCAATAATAGTAACAATAATAAACAGTCATAAAGTCAAGTCATTACAGAAGTCAATCCAGGTCTTTCCCTGATTCTGATGAGACACTGAATAAATCAGTGAATTTGTCATTGAATATCATGAGAAGATATTATGAATACCCACAGACTATAACTAATCAAAAAGTATTATTATTTAGAAACTATTAAAGCATTTAAATAGTAAACAAGCTGTCCTCTCCTGAGCCTGATATCATCCTCTAAAACACAATGTTAAGAAAATATCATGCAGATAAAAAAACTCATGCAAATATCATATTCTTTCCATTCCCCAACCTACCTGTTAGAGAAGTGTTAAAAATGAAAAGAGAATTAAAGAGTTGAATGTAAGATCTGAAACCATAAAATCTATAAGAGGTGATAAGCTCCTTGACACAGATCTGGGCAAAGACTTTTTTGGATTTGACACCAAAGCACAAAAAAACAAAAGCAAAAATAAACACATGGGAATACACCAAACTAAAAAGTTTTTGCATGGCAAAGGAAACCATTAACAAAATGAAAAGGCAGCATATTGAATGGGAGAAAATATTTGCAAATCATATATCTGATAAAGGATTCGTGTGCAAATATATAAAGAATATATAAAGAACTCCTACAGCTCAACAGAAAAACAAACAAACAATCAGATTTACAAATGGGCAGAGGATCAAAATAGATGTTTCCCAAAGAAGACATACAAATGGTATATGTAAAGGTACTCAAAATGACTAATTAACAGGGAAATACAAATCAAAAACTACAATGAGATATCACCTTACACCTATTGGAATGGTTATCATCAAAAAGACAAGAAATAAGTGTTAGAGAAAAGGAAACCCTAATGCACTGTTGGTGGGAATGCAAATTGGTGCAGCCACTAAGGAAAACAGTATGGAGTTTCCTCAAAAGTTAAAAATAGAACTACCATACTATCCAGCAATTCCACTACTGGGTATTTACCTGAAGAAAATGAAAACAGCAATTCAAACAGGTATTTGCACCCCACATTCATTGCAGCATTATTTACAATAGCCAAGATATGGAAACAACCTAAATGTCCATCAATGAATGAATAAAGAAAATTTGATGGGTGTGTGTGTAATGGAATATTATTCAGCCACAAAGAGAATGAAATCTTGCCATTTATGACAACACAGATGGACTTTGATGGCATTATGCTAAATGAAATAAGTCATACAGAAAAATATAAATACCATATGACCTCGCTTATGTGCAGAATCTAAAAAACAAACAAAAACAAACAAAACAATGAGCTCATAGATATAGAGAACAGATTAGTGGTTGCCTGAAGTGGGGGGTGAGGTGGGCAAAATGGGTGAAGAAGGTCAAAAGGTACAAATTTCTATTTTAAAATAAATAAGCAATGGGGATGTAATAGCATAGTAACTATAGTTAATATACTGTCTTGCATATTTGAAAGTAACCAGGATAGTGAATATTGAAAGCTCTCACCATTAGGAAAAAGAATTTTTTGCTACTATGTACTATAAGAGATGTTAGCTAGACTTACCGTGGTGATCATTTTGCAATATATACAAATATGAAAACATTATGTTGTACACCTGATACTAATAGAATGTTATGTCAATCATACCTTAATTAAAAGCAAAATAAAAGAAAAAGACATAATGCCAAAAGGGAGACAAAAACAATGAATGAAATAATGGATATAAAAAATGGGCTTGAGAAATTTACAAATTGTACCCTCATTTCCAAAGTTAATTATTCTTTAACAACCCCCTTGCCCCATTCTAATATCAGAGGACTGAAGGGAAAAAAAAACAGCCTTCCAGTTAGTACATGAATCTCTAACCCGGAAATGCATGAACAGCAATATGATATTGCATGACATAATTAGTTCACTCCCACAGTCGGGTCACTCTGATAGTCCTTCATCAGAAGCCAGAGAAGATGGGAAGAAAAAGAGTTACTGAAAAGCACCAGAAAATAAATTCTTGAAATTAGGATAATTCTGTCCAGTAAAAATTGATTGAGTAAATCATTTCTAATGATTGAATTGTCCTGGCACATTTGTGTTACTGAAATTTAAGCAAACACCAATTCTAAGCCTCTGACATGCTCACTTCTTTTAAAATGAAATTAGGGTTCCATATGCTTCAGAAAACTGTTGTATCAGTCATTTCTGTGGCCTCTGAATTATACTTTACCAATTCAGGTAAAGTATAATTAATCACCTGGGAGTATTTTTAGAGGGATAATAGTTGCCCAAAACTCATTCCAAAAGGAGACATTCATTCTTGACCTTCTCTATACAAAGTATTTTATGTACAAGTGAGATCCAGCACATTTCCTCCCCAGTCGAGGCCAGATTTAAATCTGAGTGGTTACACTCTGCTATTTCATTAAAATCCTGCCAATTCAAGTGAAGTAGCACTTTCTCAAGGGAAGAAAAACAAGTACAGGGTTCCTACAGCGGACTATTTTGACATTCAATCTCCTGTGCCTGCAGTGTATTATGAAGAATACATTTTCAGAATTACATACCAAGAAATGCTATTTTCAGTTCCCTCTCTTAATTCTCTGGAGTTATTATGTACATCTCTTGAAGACTGCCTCCCCCTTAATCTGCCTCACTCATAGGCAGATGCAAGAACCATTAGCCCCTAATTCCATCACTTGCCCCAGAGACATAATTAATCAACCTCTTGGTTATTTTACATTTCATGCTGTGTTAATTTATAGATATCTATTTTTAAAGCTCTCATTTCATATCATGATTGTTCTAGCATGCCTGAGAGTATCTGAAATGCCAGAAAAAAAATTCTTTCTACATGGTGTATCAGAAAACACGTTAGATTACATATTTCAAATGCCGTATGTCACTTGTTTATGAACACAGAGATTTCCTGGGCCACCATAGACTTTGAAAGCCTGGGCAACTCAAGCACAGGCAAAAATGTGAGGTGCTGCTTTGTGATTCTAAACACAGCTGTGGTATTACTGGATGTGTGGACTCTGGTTCTCTCCATGGTAGTGAATGAATATCAGTGAACTAGAAAAAAGGTTCACGTGAAGGTCCAGTTTTTCTTCACTCTGGACCAGTAATGATATTTAATAAGCATGATTAGGGGAACACTGAGCTTCATTCTGCGGACCCTGCTCTCTGCACTGAGGGCATCTATTTCTCGCTTCACTTTCTCCATTGCTACAATTTTAGTCTTCGGTCATACCCATATGCTAAATATTTGGGTAGCCAGCACTTTTCCATTGATTTTCTGCAAAAGGCTTTGCTTCCTCTAATTCCACATTTAGAAGTATTTATTGCCTACTACATGCCTGTTCTAGACAGTGAGGATAGACCAGTAAACAAAACAGGCCTAACTTTCGTCCAGTATGTTCTGAAAAATAGATGCTTCTTGCTTCCCACATTATTGCTGGTTTTGGAATCTTCCTTAAACCTGTCCTACGTCTGCACTCTCCCAGCTAAATTCCTTCCTGCATAATCCCTGTCACTGTGGAAATGTAACTGGATTTAAACTCTTTTTAGCAGGGATTTGAAGGTTTGTAATCTACACTGAAAGGAGACCTCCCTCCTTGAGCAATCATGTATGCCCCAACATTTTGTATTCATGCTATTACATGCTTCTCTTCTCTTCAAGCATTGATCCACCTCAGGAGGTGTTTCTGTCCAGCCATTGTAGGCCAACTTTCCTTACTGGCCACCCAACTGGTTTATTCAGTTTCAAGGAGGTCTTAATATAGATTCTTGATTTGAATGATCAAATTTTGCTACATAGATAAGACATGCTTTCCCTAATTTACAGAATGGAAGTAATCCCCATGTTTTAGTCATTTCTCCATCTTCATATAGTTTGGTTTGGCAGTGCTTAAATTTGGATACAGTTTTGAGGTAAAGGAAGGGAGAATTTTACAAGATATCTAATCCATGCTGTTTTGCCATCAACAATACTGCCAGGTATTAATAACACACACAATTTCTGTCATTTGTTCTTAAGACTTAGGGCACTTTACTCTATCACATAAAGACAATACATCTTTGAAGATAGACTACTGTTAAATTCAAATAACCAATAGTTTAGTACCACTTAAATGGACCAAAAAAAAAAAAAAGTAAAAAGCCCAACTTTCCATTTACAGTAGATGCATGAATAAATTGTGGATTTCTGTAGTGGAAAACTATACAGCAACGAGAATGAGCAAACTATAAGTATACTCTACAATATGGATCAATTTCACAAACAAAATGTTGAGCAACAGAAGTCAGAACCAAAAAGAATATATACTGTAACAATTCCATTTACACAAAGTTCAAATATTGACAGAACCCACCTATAGTGTTAGAAGTTAGAATAGTGGCCACCATGGTTGGGGGTTCGGGGCAGTAACTAGAAGGGTATGAGGGAACTTTTAAGCCTGCTGGTTATGTTCTGTTTCTTGACCTGAAAACTGGCTACAGAGTGTTCTTTTCCTGAAAAATCACTGATCTGTAAACTTAAAACATGTATTTCCCCACATGCATTTCATACTTCAGTAAAGTTTACAAAAATAAAACCCTCATTAAATAACCTAAACAAATTTTCTAATCTAAGGTGATATAATGATCAGCTATAGATGAGAAACAACAGATGCTACTTTAAAGATTTCTCACAACAATCCAAATAACTTGGGACATCTGCAGCAGTGAAACTAAACCTTAGCTAATGATTGAAAATCAGTGACTGTGAAGTAATTCATCCACCAAAAGCCTTTATAATAATAGTCAAGAAAACAGAAAAGTTGGATGGTGTGAAAATTAATATAAAAGTGGAGGCAATTTTCACTGCCTTTTTATATTTGACAACTAATTCTAAAATTTATAGATTAATAATTTAAGTAGCTTTAGGTCTTATAATGGCATTGATCATCAGACTTAGATTAACTGTCACACATGACCCATTAACTCTAACATTAAGAATAAACTTGAAGAACGGCTGTTTTGGTGTGCAATATTATAAAAGAGAATTTAATCAAATTCTACAGCTAAAATAAAAAAGGCTTCCAGAAAGAACATTGCTAGGTACAAGGAGAAGAAACTAGAAGAACAGAGTGAGAGAGGAAGAGATGATAGGAGAACAGAAGATACCAGGATTCTAGCACTCAGAGCCCATGCTCAGCCTCCTCTCTTGCCATATTTCCCCTTCCACCAAGTGCACTTGATGCTCCAAATCTACCTGGGCAAATTCATTTTCCCAAACTTACTATGCTGTTTGATGTCAAGTGACCCCTCTTTATTACATTTATCTCCCATTCCTAGCTACCTGACAAACATTTGCTTTTTAAAAAAAAATTTTAATGTTTATTTATTCCTTCATCTCTCTCAAGAATAAACATTAAAATTTTTTTAAATTAAAAGAGAGAGAGAGAGATTAAAATTAAAAGAGAGAGAGAGAGTGCAAGCAGCGGAGGGGCAGAGTGAGGGAGACAGAGGATTCCAAGCGGACTCTGTGCTGACTGTAGAGACCCTGATGAAGGGCTTGAACTCATGAATGGTGAGATCACGAACTGAGCATAAGTCAGATAACTGACTGCGTCACCCAGGCGCCCTTAAACATTTGCTTTAAATTCTGACTCCACTTGGCTTTTCCGAAGGTTTTTTCAAACCTCTACATTTCTCTTCTTACTTTGCTGGAATGCACAACTCTTCCTTCTGTGCCTGCCCACACACCACTCTATGAACATTATTGTCACCACACCCTTCACTATACCTATGGCACTTATTTTTATACTTGCTTTGTCCCAGGTCATTAAAGTGTTACAGTAATAGTTAGCAGGCACCTCTGATTCATCTTTGCATCCATTACCACTGAGCACAGTGTCCATGTCACCTAGTCATAGACAGTGTTGAGCAAATATTTCTTGAATTCATGAACTGGTTATCAGAACACTATTCAACTGAAAATCTAACATGCTAAAATTAAATCTACTATGCCAGAGAACATGATTTTAGTAAGATTTAGCACAAAGTTTTAAAAGACTCTGGGTTTTTAAGAACTCATTCCAGAGTTATGAGTGTTAAGGAATTCTTTCTGACACACATCTGTCAATTAAGGATGGTGAGCTGGATAGGGGGCTGAATCTTCACAAGCAAACAATGTCACCTGTCACATCAAAATTTATACCTCAAGAGATTTGAATGCATCACAGAATACAAAACAGCTCTGAGTTCTCTGAACCATCCTGGGATGTAGCTTAGAACCAAAAAACATCTAATTTTTCTTTCTCTTTTAAGCCTGTTTCCCAATGCAATCCTTCAGCTCCAACCACAATCATTCTCTTTTTTTCATGCTAAAAATTATAAATTATATTTGTACAGTAAATAAATATCAATAGTCAACACAAGTTCAAAACCAGCCACCGGTCCCTGAGACTGAGAAAATGTCTGGGTGACACCCCACCACCACCACCACAGAGCCCATCAGGAGGGAGCATGATGACATATGTATTACATGTGTGGCAGCAGCCGACAATCATTCTTTTAAGTTTAAAGTATAATGTGTGCTCTTAACATAGGTATGAGCTTATTTCATGTGTATTTGTTTTTATTTCACTAAATGAGATACATATATATCCACAATTAGAGGTATACACATGCGCATATATATATATATATATATATGTTATATATGTTTTCTTTTTCATTCTACACGTGTTTTAAGGTCCATCTATGTTACATTTAACAACAAAACAAACGGCTGCATAGCACTCCATGGTTGCATCTACCACATTCTACCTATCCACTCTACCTGCTGTTATCAACCAGTTTCCACTAACACTCCAACACCACAAATAGTCCTGCAATGAACATCCTCATACATGTCCTCTATCACATGTATTTAGAAATTTAAGATATATACCCACGAAAATTGCTACATCATAAGGTAGGTATACATATATAATATATATTTAATGTGATTAAGGGTAGCCTTTTGCTTCCAAGAATGCACGTCCCAGTCTACACTGCCACTATCAGTGCATAAAGATTCCTATATCCCCACATCGCTGTCAATGTTGGCACTACCCAACTTTATTTTTTAACAGCTTTATTGGGATATAAATGATGTATAATAAAATGTGTGTTTGAGGTATACAATTTATTAAGTTTAAAAATATGTATACACATGTGAAATTATCATAATCAACTATAAATTAGTAATTATAAATTACTCTTAAAAGTATTCTCATTAAAAAAAAGTATTGTCATGAAATTTTGTTGCCTTTTTGCTTTGTATCTCATGGATTTCTGCCATGTACCTTATTTTTCTGTTGCTCTTTTTATAGCTTCTAAATCCAAAACTGAGGCTTTTGCTTGGAGCCCTTTTTTTTTTTACCCCCAATATAGGCACTTAGAACATTAAATTTCATCCTAAGTGCTACTTTAAATATAGCCCACAAATTATGATATACTGAGTTTCCATTGAAAGTGTATTATTTAGTTTCTAAATATTTGGAGATTTTTTCAGATATCTTTCTGTGATTGATTACTGATTAATCAGTAACACTGTGGTTAGAGAATATATTTGGTATATCTTGGATCTTTTTTTTTTTAATTTATTAAGACTTGTATTATGGCCCAGTGTATACTCCACCTTGATAATTGTTCTTTATGCATTTGAAAAGGATGTGGTTTCTGTTAGCTTGAGTATTCTATAAATGTCCATTAGGTCAAATTGGTTGATAAAATGATTTAAATGGTTTATTTCCTTATTGCTTTTCTATTTGTTCTAGCAATTACTGAAAGACAGATACTGAAATTTACAACTATAGTTATTGTTTTGTCTATTTCTCCTTGCATTTCTGTTTCTTGTTTCATGTATTTTGAAACTCCGTTACTAGCTGTATAACCATTCAGGGTTGTTCCGTCCTCTTGATGAAGTGACACCTTTATCATTCTGAAAAGGCCTTCTTTATCCCTGATAATGAGTTAATCTCAAATCTACTTTATCTGATAGGAATATGTCAAGTCCAGCTTTCTTTGGATTAGAGTTAGCATGGCTTCTCTATCTCATCCTTTAATCTATTTTTGTCTGTATATTTCAAGTGGGTTTCCTGTAGGTAGCATATAGCTGGGTCTCCTATTTTTCCAATCTGACAGCTTTACCTTTAATTTGGGTGCTCAGACCACTTATGTTTAAGGTGATTATCAATATGGTTGGATTTAAATCTATCATCTTCCAGTTTGTTTTCTATTTGTATCAAGTCTGCCTCCACGAGATACTATCCTTCATTGTGCATGCTATAAGAATCTCATAAAAATATATTTCTCTGTTCTTGGGATTTCACTTTGTTGTCATACACTTTCCTTCTACATGTGTCATCAACCCCAAAATACATTGCATCATGCCTGCTTTAATCAGTCAATTATCCTTTAAAGAGATTTAAATAACAAGAAAAATTTTATATTTACCCACATTGTTACTATATCTGTATACTCCATTTATTTGTGTAGCTCCAAATTTCTATATGGTATTATTCTCCTTCTGCCTCAAAGATTTTCTTTAACATTTTTATTCTGTAGATCTACTCCTGATAAATTCTTTCAGTTTTTGTATGTTTGAAAAGGTCTTTACTCTGTTGTCATTTTTGAAAGATATTTTCACAAGTATCTAAATCTAAGTTGGCAATGTTTTGTTTTAGCCTCTAAAGTTTTGCTCCACTTCTAGCTTGCATTGTTTCTGATGAAGAATCTGCTGTGGGGGCACCTGGGTTACTTAGTCAGTTGAGTGTCTAACTTCGGCTTAGGTCATGATCTCACGATTTCTGAGTTTGAGCCCCACATTGGGCTCTCTGCTGTCAGATCAGAGCCCAGTTTGGATCCTCTGTCCCCCTCTTCCACTCTGCCCCTCCCCACTTGTGCTGTCTCTTTCTCTCTCAAAAATAAACAAACATTAAAAAAAAAGAAAAGAAAAATCTGCTATGAACTTATTGTTTCTCTGTACATAAGGAGTCTTTTTCTTTGGCTGCTTTTTAAAGATTTTCTCTTTATCGTTTTTAAGCCATTCGATTCTAATGTGTCTTGCTGTGGTTTCCTTTATGTTTCTTGTGCTGAGGGTGAGCACCTTGGATCTCCTCAGCTTAGGGTTCCCCCTGGGCCGCTTTCCCTGCATGGTGGCCTGGAAACTCTACCTAGTAGAATGGAGAAATATTGGGGGCTTGCCTCTTGTTTCCTGCCTTCCCAGGATTACTGGTTTTTGTTTCAAAGTTTTGTATCTTAACATACTGTATATGCTTCAAAGTGTCTTGAAACAAAGTTTTGAAAATCTCTTTCTCATATATTTTATCCCAACTGTTAGTTGTTTCAGGGAAAAAAAAGGTAAATCTAGTACCTGCTACCCCACCTGGTTGCAAGCAAAAGTCCCATCTTTATGGTTTATAGCAGCATAACGACATGTCATTTCAGAGTCAGATGCTTAACCAACTGAGCCACCCAGGTGCCAAGCTTCTAATATTTTAGATATTAATTCCTAATCAATTTTATATATCCAAAACATTACTCTCCTTCCATCATCTCTTCTCTAACTATCCATTTATTAATAACTATTCCTTTCTTCAACTGCTTAACAACTGTTCTTCATCATTGAAAAACTCTTAATTTTTATTTAATTAAAATCATAAATTTGTTGCACAATTCACTTTTAAGGGTTTAACAAATTCTCTGATTTGTCCCTAGTTTACAAAGAATGCCCAACATATTCTCCTGTTAACTCTAATTTTGTCTTCACATGTAAGTCTGTAATCTACCTTGAATTTGTTATATGTGGTGTCAGATATTTTATTCCATATAGTGCTTCCCATACCATTTATTTAATGTATGTCTCCTTTCCCCATTTAGTTCTGGTGCCATGGTTTTTTTTTATCTTAACTTACTGTAAATGCGTGCACTTTTGCACTTTTGTTTTAAGAAGTCTTTGTAGGTTTCTTTTTTTTTTTTTTTTTTTTTTTTTTTTTTTTTTTGGTCTACTGGTCAGTTGCTGAGCCAATACCTCACTATTGCTATTATGCTGGCTTTGTAGTTTTTCAGTCACAATAGCTAATAGGTATCAAGAACCTCAAATAAATCCAAGTGGAATTCAGAATGTGGAGATTTTACTTCTTTATGTTGTTGAACCATCCCTTTAAAGACCACGTTTCCCTCTATTCAGATCACCTTTGTGTCTGTTATTAGTGTCTTAACACTTTACTCAGAGTTTTACTTCTTGATTAAATAAATTCTTTGATATATTATTTTTTATTATGATGTTATTTCAGCTTTATTGCATTTTTATTTGGTTCCAATTGGTATAGAGAAACTCTGTGGGCTCTGGGGGTGGGGAGAAGGGTAACTTTTTATTTTGAAATAATTCTAGATTCACAGGTTACAGCCAGTCTCATGCAGCCGTTCTGCCATCTTTCCCAATGTTAACACCTTACCCAACTATAGTACAATATCTAAGCTAAGAAACCGACATTGGTACAATCCATATGGCTTATTTACACTTTATTGGTTATATCTAAACTCATGGTGTATGTACCTCCACTAAACATTATCACCTTACACAACTAGAAGACTATAAGTATAATATGTGCTATAAGGTTTTAACATATAACTTTTACCATGTTAAGGAAGTTCCCTTCTCTTCCTAGCTTACTTGTAAAATTTTATTTTAAGGGCACCTGGGTGGTTCAGTTGGTTAAGCGTCTGACTTCAGCACAGGTCATGATCTCACAGCTCGTAAGTTTGAGCCCTGCATCAGGCTCTGCGCTGACACCTCGGAACCTGGAGCCTGCTTTGGATTCTGTGTCTCCCTCTCTCTCTACACCTCACTTGCTCGCTCTCTCTCAAAAATAAACATTTAAAAATTTTTTAATTTATTTTAAGTAACTCTTTCCATATTGAGTGCATTTTTTTCTGTATCAGCTGAGGTATTTATTTTTCTATATTAATGTGCGAATTACATTGATAGATTTTCTGATGAAAATCCTCCTTGCATAACTAAAAGAAAGCTACTTGATCATGTATTCTGGTTCACGCAGTTGGATTCAGTACCACAAGACTGCCTTGCATTACCTTTTTAAGCCACAACCATTCCCTCCCCTGACAACAACTAATATGTTCTCCATTTCTATAATTTTGCCAGAAGGATATATAAATGGACTATAGTCCATTTATAGTATGTGACTTTTTGAATTTTTTTTTCACTTAGCATAATACCCTTTAAAGCCATCCAAATTTTTACATGTGTTAGTAATTTAATCCTTTAAGTTGTGGTGTAGAATTCTGTGGTATAGATACACCATAGTTTGTTTTTAACTATTCAGAGTTTTGTTGTTGTTTTAATTTGTGAATAGTTTCCAGTTTGAGGATCCTATGAATAAAACTGCTGTAAACATTCGTGTACATGGTCCTGACTGAAAATAAACCTTAATTTCTATGAAATAAATGCCCAAGAGTGCAATCACTGGGTCCTCTGGTAAACCCATTTTTAGTTTTAAAAATTATTGCAAAACTAACTTCCAGCACGGCTATACTATTTTACATTCTCCTTTGTAATGTATGAGAGATGCCATCTCTCCACATGCTTGACAGCATTTGGTATTATCGTTGTTTATTATAGCCATCCTGATAGATGTGTAGGGATATTTCACGGCAGTTTTAATTTTCATTTCTCTAATGGCTAATGATGTTGAACATCTTTTCACTTGTTTATTTGGCATCTGTATATCCTCTTTGGTGAAAAAACTGTTTCTGGTCTTGTGCCCATTTTCTAATTGGATTATTTGTCTTCTTGATGTTGGGTTTTGAGAGTGTAATATATTCTAGATATTAGATCTCTGCTGGGTATGTGACTTAGAAATATTGCCTCCCTGCAATTTGTCTTTTTATCCTTTTAACAGGGTTATCCACAGAGCAAAAGTCTTTATATTTTTGATGAGGTACAACTTGTCAACTTTTCCTCTTCTGGATCATGCTTTTGGTGTCAAGCCTAAAAACTCTGCCTAGTTCTTGGTCTTGAATATTTTTATCCTATAGTCTTTTCTAGAAGTTGCGTAATTTACATTTTGAGTCCTTGATCTATCTTGAGTTAATTTTTGTGGAAGGTGTGAGGTTCAGATTGAGGTGTTTTTTTTGTTTGTTTGTTTTTGTTTTTGTTCATTTGTCTATGGGTATACAATTGCCTATTGGCTTTTTAAGTTGATTATATATATCTGGCAAACTTATTGAATTCTGTTATTAGTAATAAGAGTTTAGTGTTAATTCTGATGCTTTTCTATGTAACATTATAGTCTGCAAATCAGAAGCTTAGCTTCTGCCAATTTTTACTTATTTTTTTCCCTTGTAGCATTAGCCAAGACCTATCCTTCAATATTAAACTGCTACAATGAGAACAAGCAGATTTTTCTTATCCCTGATCCTAAAGAGACAGTATCTACATTTCTCCCTCAAGTATAATATTTGCTGTAAGGTTTTGATAAGTAACTTTTACCACATCAAGGAAACTACCTTCTATTTCTAACTCACTTCTAATTTTATTATAAATAACTGTTGTACCATAGCAAGTGCGTTTTCTGTATCAGCTGAGATAATTACTTTTCTATGTCAATATTTTAATATCATAAATTACATTGATAAATTTCTGATGCAAAATTATCCTTGCATAACCAGGATAGAGCCTATTTGGTAATGTTTTTTGGTTCACACAATTGGATTCCTTTAACTAATATTTTATTTAAGATTTTTTTCTCTATATAAGTGATAAAGGCCCATAATTTTCTTGCATTTTTGGAATTATGATTTTATTTACCTCATATTATAGGGCAAGAAACTTAGCTCCTTTTTTATTTTCTAGAATAATTTAAATAAGCAAATAACTACTTTTACTTGCAAAATCAGTAGAACACATCTGTAAAACACTTGGGTTTGAGGTATTTTTATTATAATCTTTACTTAAAACTTATTGGTCAACTCAAGTCTTTTTTTTTTTGGCACCAATTTTGGCAACACTGTGTCTGCAAGAACCATCCTTGGATTCAGTCTGGTGTGCAAATATAATGGATCAATAATAAAGTCCACTCTTCCAGGTTTCCATGAAGATTACCGAAGGTATGAGAAAAATGTGTTCCCATTTACTCTGCCAAGACTCTGGACTCATCACCAGGGACATTCTCAAGGGTTTTGGTTGGACCAGGCAAACCCAAAGACCTGCAGGATTTTACTGGTCCCTAGCTGTTGAGTCATGTAGCTAACTGGCTATAAGCATGACATGTGCTTTTATGTTACTGTTCTAGTGTAGTGTGCTCAATATTTTATTTCCCCCACTTAGAATTAGTTTCTAAATCTCTTTCCTGTTTTCGACAACTTTTTTATCCTGGATGCTTTAATATTTACCTTCTCCTAGTTTACTTTTCATAGATTATTTACTGCCAGCAATCAATAACTTCCCTCAAGACCAAAATGTCTTCGCCTCTAATTATATCTGGACAGTGGCTATAAGAAGTTCCCAATTGGAGAAGGTATGCAACTTAGTGTGATTGCCTCAGATTCTCATCTGTCTACCCTGATCATTGCCTATTCTCTAATTCCACTCACTTATCTACAAATTATGTATACACACACACACACACACACACACAGAGAGAGAGAGAGAGAGAGAGAGAGAGAGAGAGAGAGAGAAATTTGATGGAATGGTTTTGTTCAAAGTAAATTACTTCTCTTCAATTCTCATTTTTCTGGTAGCATAATTGAATACCATAGCAACTTGCCCATACAGTAGCTTGTCTTTACCTTATTATTTATAATATGAAATCAGGTTAAAGCACCATATTTCTCCCTGGAATTCCCTCAAATAAAAAGCCAGTGTAGCATAAAATGGAATTTGGGGTAGGTATATACATTTACTTGGCCTGTTTTATAGTAAAGAAAACACAATTTAAAAGATAGTATTGTCAAATTGCACCTTATAAGTAAATTTCCATGCATTAAGCACTATCAAATTGCAGTTGGACTCCTAGCACATGGTAAAATTCTCCTGACTGCCACTCGATGCATTAGATTATTCATAAAATAATGATAAATAAAATAGAAGGTGTCTGAAGCTGAGTAGAGAATAAAATAAACTGGAATCCTTGTGATCTTTTGTTTTCTGCTCTTTGACCTCTGGAATACAGCTTCCTTGAATACACATTAAGAAAAAAACTAATTTTGGATAGATAACATTATCCATTGATTCAAAATTTTAAAATATTTCTTATTATCAGTTAATAAAATATATTATAAAATCTTCAATCCTGCTGATAATTACTCATTCAACATTATATTAAATGTCAACTATTAGGCACTGCTTTCCATTTTAGAAAAAGTTCAAAGATGAACACATCATTATTCTGCCTCTAATGAGTTTACAGGCTAATTAAGGAACAAGGCTAAGGAAAAAACACTTCTGATAGTGTGCTGTGTTTCCAAAATAGAATGCAGAGACAAAGTAAATTTCATTTCCTGATGGAAAATACAAATTCAAGATGATCATAACTAGACAACTATACATCGTAGCAAATTGGCAAAAAATATGCAGAGAATTTGTCTCCTATTACTGCAAATGCAAAAAACAAGATCATGGTCCATATGCAAAGCTGCAATTGAGGAGCTCCAAATCCACAGGTAATCCATAGGTAATAATGAATACCTATCAATTCCATGTAGCTTGCTTCCTGGAGTTACTCAAATTCATTCAGAAAAACAAAAAAGCTGCACAAAATCCTTCAGAAAACATAGTATCAAAACCACAGACGGTCATTCAGATAAGCTGCTGGGCTGATAGTGTATATGAGGAATGATAGCATTTGCTGAACACAGTAATGAGGAAGTCAAAATTGGTATTCAGAAATAAGAAAGGATTGCAAGGTAGTCAGGATCTAGGAGAACTTGTCTACTGAAGACTGAGGACCACTACTGCCCACTTGCCCAAGTTCAGCTTATCCAGGGAATTTTGAAAGAGCATTATCCTTAACCTTAGTCACTAACTTTATTAGTCAAGGTTCTCCAGAGAAACAGACCAATATGAGAGATAAAGATAGAGAGATAGACAGACATAGAGATGAGAGAGAGAGAATTTTACTTTAAGGAATTGTCTCATGCAGTTGCAGGAGTGGGCAAGTCTGAAATTTGTAGGGCAAGTCAGTGGGCTAGAAATTCAGGTAACAATTGATATTACAGTCTTGAGTCCAATTTCCTCAGAGCAGTAGGCTATTGGGTTTCTATGCTATAGTCTAGAGGAAAATTTTTTCTACTCTGGGAAACCTCAGTCTTTTTTCTCTTAAGGGTTGGATGAGGTTCACCCACATTATGGAGGATAGTCTGGTTTATTCAATCTACTGATTTAAATGCTAATCATATCTAAAAAATACCTTTACGGTAACACCTAGACTGGTATTTTACCAAACACTTGAACACCATAGCTTAGGCAAATTGACACAAAATTAGCCATCACACTAACTCATATACAGTAAAACCTTGGGTTGCAAGGAACTTGTTCTGCTAGTGTTCTGCAAGATAAGCAAACATTTCTAATAAATATTAACTTGATAAACAAGTGATGTCTTGCAATACAAGTAGTACCTGATGCCAAATGTCACATGATCACAATTGAGCCAATGGTTCTTGAAATTCACTTCTATCTATGAGTGCTTTGGATTAAAATCATGTTTCCAGAATGAATTATGCTCACAAACTTAGGTTTTACTGTATTTGGTTTATATAGTATTTGGGTTTTAGATGCCCTGGCTACTTCTTAGGCATGGAACCATTTCACAGTATTTAATTAGTGCCTCAAATTTATCTGCAAGGGAAAGAATTAGATTTTTTTTAATGTAGATCTGATATTTAGCCAGTATTCACCCCTCCATCCTGTCATTCCATCAATTATTGTTAATATTTGTTAAATATTTTGAATATCAATCCTGTCTTACAAGATACTTGCAGAGATATTTGTGTTAACATTTAGATTCTTCTTTTAAAAATGGTAATTGCGTAAACTGTTACTAAAATGAAGAATTTTAGGGGTGCCTGTGTAGCTCGGTCGGTTGAGCTTCGACTTTGGCTCAGGTCATGATCTCGCAGTCCGTGGGTTCGACCCCTGCATCAGGCTCTGTGCTGACAGCTCAGAGCCTGGAGCCTGCTTCAGATTCTGTGTTTCCCTCTCTCTGCCCCTCTCCCATTTGCACTCTGTCTCTCAAAAATAAACATTAAAACAAAATTTTCTAATGGAGAGTTTTAAGTATTCCTCCAGTTTGATAGTGATGAAGTTTTGATGTACACAGAAGGATTGGACTTGTACTAAACTTCCAGTTATATAAGATAGCATTTCTTTCTTCTGTTAAAAACAAAACCACAGCCCAAAATAATATTACTTAAGTTAAGGCCTCAAGTCGGTAAACCAAGACTTAATACCTACCTTCACTGCAGTTTCAACACTCGCCTTCCAGAAATGTAACCTTTAACCAGTCAACATGGGAATTTCCTGGTCAGCACAAGGAATTTACCAATGGACCCCTATTGCTCCCCTCATGAGGGCAACCTTGCCTAAATTCATGGATTCTTTGCTAATAATTTCCTTTTTTCTACTTTCTCTCTACCTTCAAAATCCTTTCCTTTTCTGTAGTCCTCTGAAGCTCCCTTCTGTTTGCTGCCAAATTGACAAATTGATTAATATAAATAATTAGATATTATAGTGTACTCAGTTGAATTTTTGTTATTTAACAGTTCTTTTTATTTTTCTGGCTTTTTTTGGTGAATTCCTTTGAACTAGAATATATTTCATTTTTATTCAGAAATAAATCCATTTCTATTCGAGAAAAAGATCATCAGAAAAAGTTGAAGAAAATAAAGAAGGTACAGAAGCAGATGAGTTGAGAAATATTTCCAAATATAAGAAATTAGATGGTAAAACAGAAAAATAAAAGAGGTCACAAAATCAGTATTGCAGCTCTACATTCTCTATTAACATTTTGAGATATTCTAACAAAAATTTCTAAGAACCATAGTTTCCATAAAGAACAATGTTTTGGAGACTTCTAAGACTGGGTAACATTTCTAAACAAGATTAGAACTGACACAGAATTACAAAATAAATATAATTATGACTTGGTTCTTGTTAATAGAAGAAACACTAGTCAGCAAGATTTCTTGCCCTTTTTTGCATACTCCATGAGTGTTATATTCTTACCCAACAAATGATGAGGCTTATAGAATAACTATAAAGTAATTTTAGTGACCTTGAACCACACAGTGTACCCATTTATAAACATTTTATAATTTGCTTCATTTCTTTGTGCAAGAAATGTTGCTGAATTACCAATATGTAGTTTGCTTTTAATGGCAAGATTTAATATGGAGAGAAAGATGTGGCAAATGCTGAACAATGGCAAATCATGAGCTAATTTTAAAAGAACAGAGATCTCAGCCCAGAGTCCAGGTGTTTGCAACACATATAGACCTTCCAATGGCTGGTCATTAAAAACTTAGGCACATGATTAAGGCTAAAACTTTGTCTTCAAGAGGAAGCTCCAGCCACATCTTCAGACAAGATGAAAAGAAACTCCTATACTGAACTACTTCAGAGTTCTAATTCATAATCACACATTCTGGAACCCAAACAGGAAGCAGAACTGATCCAGTGTTATTACTGTAGAGCAATGCTTCTTCAAAGATAACCCTGGAGCACTAAGTCAGTGTGGAACACAGACCTGCCTGTCAAGAAGCTCCTGACAGCTTATTCCAATAGGATTTCCAGACAGCCCACCATACTGCTCCTTAATGAATAAATAATTCCCTTTCAGGGGTTCTTGGGAAAGTAGCAAATTTTTAAAAAGAGCGCTGCAAATCAGAGATTGATTGTGCCTTTTACCAGAGAGTGGTTCTACTCAAATGAAATGACTACTTCTCCCTCTAGGCCACAGATCTGAACAGTCCAACCATCAGCAACTCGCAACCATCCAAGGAACCCACCCACAAGGAAGAGTAATGGAAATATCTATGAAGCAGAAAGGTGAATGTATCTTACTTGGCCACAGGTAAAAAAAAAAAAAAGAAGAAGAAAAAAGAAGATTTATTCAGGGGCAATCTGGTGAGGCTGCAATAAACAATCCATGATTCAGCAAGTTCACCCTCACCGTGCTCATTAAATTCTGCAGCAAAGTATAAAACACGATAACACATCTTGAGATATAAACGGTGGTAATGAGGTCTTGTGCTTTATGCTTATACTGCTTAAATTGGACGCATAGTATATTTCCCACATAGAAACACCAAGAAAAATTAACTGACACCTGTACTTTGAAAGTGCTATGATAACATAAGGGACAGTGGGATTGAATGAAATTGAGTGAAAATCACCAACTACTAGAGAAGGAAACAAGCTCAAGTTCTCATCCAACATATTCTATTCAAAGGAACCTCAGTGTTGTGTGTGTAGTGGGAGGAGAGGGGGAAATGGCTTTATCAAATATTTGGCTGCTGGCCTTAATAGTGCTTCCTCTTCAAGCTGGGACCACTTCAACCCCATCTACAGATACAATCCTATTCTATCCTCCAGAATCAATGCCTGCCATAGGGAAGAAAGAAGGAGAAGGAGAAGGAGAAGAAGAAGGAAGAAGAAGGAAGAAGGAAGAAGGAAGAAGGAAGGAAGGAAGGAAGGAAGGAAGGAAGGAAGGAAGAAAGAAAGAAAGAAAACCAAAAAGAAATTATGTATTATCACCTATGGTTCCACTCGGATCTTCTTTAGCAGAAAGAATTAATGAAGATGGAGCCTAACACTGAATCTCTGACCTAGTTGTGCTATCATGGACAAGGTGACTTTGGAACAAACATCCCTTTGTTTCCCTTTGCTGTATTTTTCATCATATATGAACTAGGAAAAACATACACAATTTTATGACACAAATGATTTATGAGGTAAATGAAAATAATGCATAAATTTCCAGCAAATTTTCTACTTATTCACTAATATAAAATTCTCCATTATATCTGATATTCGAATGTCTCTGGAATTAGGATTCAAAATCAATACTAACAGGAAAGGTCTTTCTTTCCTGCCCTTTGTCTACCTGGGTTTCACCACCAGAGACTTTCTTCAATATTCCTCCTCTGACTGAGTCTTTCCCCATGACCTGCTTCTGGACTCTCATGAACATCTGCTCAAATTCTGTGGGAATCAATGTTCCCTGATTCTGGATTTCCCCAATCCCATTAGCCAAGAGTCAAAGTATCTTTGACTCTCATTTTATTTACACAGCAGGATCTACAGCACTGCTCAAGCCGAATGAGTTCTAAAGATTTCCTGGACTCTGATTACTAACTTCTTCTTCCTCTCTGACCTTAAGCGTGCTCAGGGAAGGCGGAACTCTTCCCAAGATTCAATAATTTTACTTACAGATGTAACAAAGGAAAAATGAGGCCCAGTATGTACCTTTTGATATCATGCTACTATAAGCCCATAGGCCTCAATAATAGAGTGATTAAGCTCTCAAAATCCCAGATGGATGCATGACTTCTTCTGCCATTTTCTTCACTGATTAAAGATGTAACAAGAAGCAAATACTATTAAAAAGAATGTCCAATAAAACTTCCTGCAGGATCCACTGCCTGCCCACAGGAACCAAAGGAATTTGTCAGGAAGAATCACACAACAGAGAAGTTTAGGATTATATATAACGACTTTAAAATTAAGAGATAAATGGGGAGCCTGGATGGCTTAGTGGGTTAAGTATCCAACCTCAGCTCAGATCATGATCTCACAGTCAGTGAGTTCGAGCCCCGCATCGGGCTCTGTGCTGACAGCTTAGAGCCTGGAGCCTGCTTCGAATTCTGTGTCTCCCTCTCTCTCTGCTCCTCCCCTGCTCATGCTCTCTCTCCTTCCAAGATAAAAAAAACACTAACAACTTTTTATAATTAAGAGATAAATTGGACATCCATATGTATCATGGGCAAAATTGTGAATGAATTATAGATCTAGGGGCACCTGAGCGGCTCAGTTGGTTAAGTATCCAGCTCTTGATTTTGGCTCAGGTCACTATCTCACATTTCATGGGATTGAGCCTGGCATCGGGCTCTATGCCTACAGCTAGAGTCTGCTTGGGATCCACTCTCTCCCTCTCTTTCTGAACCTCCCTCACTCATGTTTTCTCTCTCTCTCAAAATAAATAAGTAAATTTAAAAAATAAATAAAATGAATTATAGATCTAAATATAAAGTCTAAAACTGTAAAACTTCTAGAAGAAAACATAGGAAAAATTCTTTGTGACCTTGGATTAGGCAGAGTTCTTTGCCTTTCTAGGCAAAAGAACATGAAATATAAAAGAAAAAAATTCATAAATTAGACTTTATCAAAAGACACTGACTTTATCAACAGATATTTTAATCAAAAAGGAAAATACAAACAAAGAAAATATTTGAAAAACACATTCCTGATAAAGGACTGGTATGCAAAATTAATATTTAAAAACTCTCAAATCCCAGCAACAAGAACTCTAGCTTTGTGAGTAAACTGTTTGTTCAGCTATTTTGCCTATTAAAAAAAAAAAAGTTCTGTGGCACCTGGGTGGTTCAGTCAGTTAAGGACTGACTTCAGCTAAGGTCATGATATCATGGTTTGTGGGTTCAAGTCCAGCATCAGGCTCTGCACTGATAGCTCAGAGCCTGGGCCCTGCTTCAGATTCTACATCTCCCTCGCTGTCTCTCTGCCCCTCCTCTCCTGTGTGCTTGCTTGCTCTCTGTCTCAAAAATAAGTAAATAAACATTTTTTAAAATGTATTTTTTAAAAGTTCCTTAAAATAAATATTACTATATGTTAACTAAGTGGAATTTAAATAAAATTTTAAAAGGGGGGAGGGGCTATATGGTGGGGGTTTCTGAAGATGGTGGAATAGGAGGATCCCAAGCTCATCTTATCTCATGGGTGCACCAAGATAATAGCTAAATTAGTACAACTAACTCTGAAAATTACCTGAATGCTTGCAGAACAGCCTTTCCACAATTAATTGTAGGAGGAGGCCAAATTGAAAAAGGGTAAGAAGGTTGGGAGACAAGGTTGGAAATCAAACTCCCACTAAGACCAACCACAAAGAGGAAGGACACAATAAAAATCAACAGTCTTGGGGCATCTGAGAGTTTCAGTCAGTTAAGCATCTGTCTATTGGTTTCAGCTCAAGTCATGATCTCCCAGTTCATGGGTTCAAGTCCCACATCAGGATCTATGCTGAAAGTGTAGAGTCTGCTCAAGATTCTCTCTCTCTCTCTCTCTCTCTCCCTCTGTCTCTGCCTCTCCCCCAATATCCCTCCCTCCTTCCCTCTCTCTCTGAATATATATATATATATATAATTTATAATTTTAATATATATGTATAAATTATAATATTTAAAATTTATATATATATTATTTATAACATATATATAATAAATTATTTTTAATTAAAATTAGAGGAGGAGCCAAGCTGGAGGAACAGCATCAAAGTTTTTGTGTGTCTTGTGTCCATGAAATACAGCCAGACCAACATTAAACCATCCTAGAAAACTGATCTGAGGATTAACACAACAATCTGCACAACCTGAACCACAGAATTAAGCAGGTATGGAGCATGAAGAGGTGACCTTGGGGAGAGAGAAGCTGTGGCGGGCAGGGAGCCACTTTTGCATGTGGAGAGAGGACAGAGATGGTAGAGGGTGGGGGGAAGAGTACAGATAAAGCACTCCTCCCCAAAAGCAGCTAAAGAGAAAGTGGAAACTTGGAAACAGCCACAGGGACTGAACTAAAATGGGAGAAGGGAGAAAGGAGAAAGGAAAGGGTTTAAATTCCATTAAGACTGTAAACAGTGGGAGTGCAGAGACTGAAACTCCACAGCTCGATACCTGTCAGTGCTCTGGTGGGAAGGGCAAATCCCCAGGAGCAGAGTGGGGTCCGGGAGATTCTCGAGCCACATGGGGAGAAGCAGTTCCACTGCTGGAAGGACATTTGGTAGATGCTGTGAAGCCACCTGGGCCCAGCAGACCCAAGAGAATGGCCACATTCCCTGGTGCTGCAACAAGGTTGTTGTGGGTGAAGCCTGGTGTCTGATGTGTGTTGTGATTTTCCATAATCCCTGAGGCACTGCTACTACACTGTCTCATAAACTTTTTCTGAGGCTGGAACCTGGCTGCAGTCTCTGGGCATCAACAGCAGCACAGTCCTGCAAGTGCTCCTGGGTGTGGCCAACACCCGGCCATTGATCAGTGAGACCCTCTGCAGAGGAGCGGAATGAGTCAAAGCTGCAGTCCCTCAGAAGTGAGGGGCCAGGGAAGGCAGCCGCATCTGAGACAAAATTCAGGAGGGAGGTGCTTTCTGGGGCTTGGTCATGGACAGTGTGGAAGCAGGGAGTGGACAGAAGTCCAAGACGAAGGACAGGTGTGTGATTGCTGATCAGGAACAGAGTTCTGATGCTAGAGACAGGGTAGCTGGGTGATGCCATTTTCACCACTCCCACACATGCACATAAGCATCTACAAGTGCCAGAACAATCCACCCCAGTAGGCTAGCAGCACCATCTAGTGGAGATTGGAGCCATTACAATAAGACCGCCCAACTGGACAAACTTGCTCTTTAAGAACACAAGTCTCACTGCCGCTTAGTATATGGACTACAGAGCACTTCATAGTTTGACTTCTAGGGGGAAATGAAGTAATTTCAGTCATATTTCAGTCTGTTAGCTGGCCCATCTATTCAATTTTCTTTCTTTTTTTTTCCTTTTTCATTTCTTTTCTTTTTCTTAAATACAGAAAGAGAAAAAAATTCAGATTTATTTTCAATTTTTACTAAAAATACTTTCAATTTTTTTCTACTACATTCTTTACTTTTGTGTAAATTTTTCCAAATTCTATTTTACTTCCATCATTTCATTTTAGTCTAATTCAGTTTATTCATTTTTTCTAATTTTCAAATGATTTCCTTTTTTCCTCCTTTTTTTCCCTAATCTATCAAGCTACTTTCAACACCCAGACCAAAACACACCTAGGATCTAGCATCATTTGTTCAATTTGTGTGTGTGTGTGTGTGTGTGTGTGTTTAATTTTAGTATTATTTTAGTTTTACTTTTTTAATTTTATTTTTTTCTATCTCATTAATTCCTTTTCTCCCTTCAAAATGACTGAACAAAGGAATTCACCCCAAAAGAAAGAGCAGGAAGAAATGACAGCCAGGGAGTTAACCAACACAGATACAAGCAAGATGTCTGAACCAGAATTTAGAATCATGACGATAAGAATACTAGCTGGAGTTGAAAATGATTAGAATCCCTTTCTGTGAAGATAAAAGAAGTAAAAGCTAATCAGGATGAAATAAAAAATGCTATAACTGAGCTGCAGTCTCGAAGGGATGCAATGGCATCAAAGATGGATGAGGCAGAACAGAGAATCAGCGATATAGAGGACAAACTTTGGAGAATAGTGAAGCAGAAAAAAAGAGGGAGATTAAGGCAAAAGAGCATGATTTAAGAATTAGAGAAATCAGTGACTCATTAAAAAGGAACATCAGAATCATAGGGATCCCAGAAGAGGAAGAGAGAGAAATAGGGGTAGAAGGCTTATGTGGGCAAATCATAGCAGAAAACTTTCCTAACCTGGGGAAAGACACAGACATCAAAATCCAGGAAGCACAGAGGACTCCCATTAGATTCAACAAAACTGACTATCAACAAGACATATCATAGTCAAATTCACAAAATACTCAGGCAAGGAGAGAATCATGAAAGCAGCATAGGAAAAAAGTCCTTAACCTACAAGGGAAGACAGATCAGGTTTGCAGCAGACCTATCCATAGAAACTTGGCAAGCCATAAAGGAGTGGCAGGATATATTCAATGTGCTGAATCATAAAAATATGCAGCCAGGAATTCTTTATCCAGCAAGGCTATCATTCAAAATATAAGGAGAGATAAAGAGTTTCCCACACAAACTAAAACTAAAGGAGTTTGTACCACTAAACCAGCCCTGAAAGAAATTTTAAGGGGGACTCTCTGAGGGGAGAAAATATGAACATATAAGTGAATAAATAAATAAATACCCCATGCAACAAAGATTAGAAAGGACCAGAGAACACCACCAGAAATTCCAACTCTACAAGCAACATAATGGCAATAAATTCATATCGTT
Source organism: Panthera uncia (assembly GCF_023721935.1). Lineage (NCBI taxonomy): Eukaryota > Metazoa > Chordata > Mammalia > Carnivora > Felidae > Panthera > Panthera uncia. Next base: position 100,255,568 of record NC_064811.1, read on the forward strand.
CAGTACTCACTCTAGACATCAATGAACTCAGTGTTCCAACCAAAAGACATAGGATAACAGGATGGATAACAAAACAAAATCCATCTATATGCTGTTTACAAGAGACCCACCTTAGACCTAAAGACACCTTCAGATAGAAAGTAAAGGGATGGAGAACCACCTATCATGCTAATAGTCAACAAAAGAAAGCCAGAGTAGCCATACTTATATCACACAATCTAGACTTTAAAATAAAGACTTATCAATACATGAATAAGGGCATTATATCATCATTAAGGGGTCTATCCACCAAGAAGACCTAACAATTGTAACCATTTATGCACCAAATGTGGTAGTACACAAATATATAAATCGATTAATCACAAACATCAAGAAACTCATCGATAGTAATACCATAATAATAGGAGACTTCAACACCCCACTTACAGCAATGGACAAATCATCTAATCAAAAAATCAACAAGGAAACAATGGCTTTGAATGACACACTGGACCAGATGGACTTCACAGATACATTCAGAACATTTTATCCTAAAGCAGCAGAATATACATTCTTCTCCAGTGCACATGGAACATTCTCCAGAATAGACCACATACTGGGACACAAACCAGCCCTCAGCAAATACAAAAAGATAGAGATCATACCGGGCATATTTTCAGGCCACAACGCTATGAAACTCAAAATCAACCACAAGGAAAAATTTGGAAAGGTAACAAATACTTGGAGACTGAAGAACATCCTACTGAAGAATGAATGAGCTAACCAAGAAGTTAAAGAGGAAATTAAAAAGTATATGGAAGTCAATGAAAATGATAACACCACAACCCAAAACCTCTGGGATGCAGCAAAGGCGGTCACAAGAGGAAAGTATATAGCAATCCAGGCCTTTCTAAAGAAGGAAGAAAGATCTCAGATACACAACCTAACCTTACACCTTAAAGAGCTGGAAAAATAACAGCAAATCAAACCCAAAAACAGTAGAAGACAGGAAATAATAAAGATAAGAGCAGAAATGAATGCTATTGAAACAAACAAACAAACAACAGTAGAACATATCAATGAAACCAGAAGCGGGTTCTTTGAAAGAATTAACAAAATTGATAAGCCATTAGCAAGTCTGATCAAAAAGAAAAAGGAAAGGACCCAAATAAATAAAATCAAGAATGAAAGTGGAGAGATTACAACCAACACAGCAGAAATAAGAACAGTAATAAGAGAATATTATGAGCAATTATATACCAATAAAGTGGGCAGGCTGGAAGAAATGGACAAATTCTAGAAACATATACGCTACCAAAACTGAAACAGGAAGAAATAGAAAATTTGAACAGACCCATAGCCAGTAAAGAAATCGAATTAGTAATAAAAAATGTTCCAAACAACAAGAGATCAGGGCCAGATGGCTTTCCAGGGGAATTCTACCAAACATGTAAGGAAGAGTTAACACCTATTTTCTTGAAGGTGTTCCAAAAAATAGAAATGGAAGGAAAACTTCCAAACTCTTTCTATGAGGCGAACATTACCTTTATTTCAAAACCAGACAGAGACCCCACTAGAAAGGGGAACTAGAGACCAATTTTCCTGATGAATATGGATGCAAAAATCCTCAACAAGGTATTAGCCAACCGGATCCAACAACACATTAAAAAAATTATTCACCACGACCAAGTGGGATTTATACCTGGGATGCAGGGCTGGTTTAATATCCACCAAACAATTAACGTGATTCATCACATCAATAAAAAAAAGGACAAGAATCATAAAATCCTCTCAATAGATGCAGAGAAAGGATTTGACAAAATACAGCATCCTTTCTTGATAAAAACCCTCAAGAAAGTAGGGATAGAAGGATAATACCTCAAGACCATAAAAGCCATATATGAATGACCCAACGCTAATATCTGCCTCAATGGGGAGAATCTGAGAGCTTTCCCCCTAAGGTCAGGGACAAGACAGGGATGTCCACTCTCACCACTGTCATTCAACATAGTATTGGAAGTCTTAGCTTCTGAAACCAGACAACACAAAGAAGTAAAAGGCATCCAAATCGGCTAGGAGGAGGTCAAACTTTCACCTTTTGCAGATGACATGACACTTTATGTGGAAAACCCTAAAGATTCCACCAAAAAACTGCTAGAACTGATTCACAAATTCAGCAAAGTTGCAGGATATAAAATCAATACACAGAAATTGGTTGCATTCCTATACACCAACAATGAAGCAACAGAAGAAATCAAGGAATCAATCCCATTTACAGTTGCACAAAAAACCATAAAATACCTAGGAATCAATCTAACCAAAGAGGTGAAAAATCTATACAATGAAAACTATAGAAAGCTTATGAAAGAAATTGAAGAAGACACAGAAAAATGAAAAAAGATTCCATGCTCCTGGATATAAAGAACAAATATTGTTAAAATGTCTATACTACCCAAAGCAATCTACATATTCAATGCAATCCCTATGAAAATAACATGAGCATTCTTCACAGAGCTAGAACAAGCAATCCTAAAATTTGTATGGAACCAGAAAAGACCCCAAATAGCCAAAGCAATCTTGACAAAGAAAACCAAAGCAGGAGGCATCACAATCCCAGACTTCAAGCTACACTACAAAGCTGTAATCATCAAGACAGTATGGTACTGGCACAAGAACAGACACTCAGATCAATAGAACAGAATAGAGAACCCAGAAATGGACCCACAAATATATGGCCAACTAATCTTTGACAAAGCAGGAAAGAATATCCAGTGGGATAAAGACAGTCTCTTCAGCAAGTGGTGCTGGGAAAGCTGGACAGCAACATGTAGAAGAATGAACCTGGACCATTTTCTTACACCATACACAAAACTAAACTCAAAATGTATGAAATACCTAAATGTAAGACAGAAAGCCATCAAAATCCTCAAGGAGAAGCAGGAAAAAATCTCTTTCATCTTGGCTGCAGCAACTTCTTATTCAACACACCTCTGGAGTCAAGGGAAACAAAAGCAAAAATGAACTACTGGTACCTCATCAAAATAAAAAGCTTCTGCACAGCAAAGGAAACAATCAGCAAAACTAAAAGGCAACCGACAGAATGGGAGAAGATACTTGCAAACAACGTATCAGATAAAGGGTTAATACCCAAAATCTATAAAGAACTCATCAAACTCAACACCCAAAAAACAATTAATCCAGTGAAGAAATGGGAAAAAGACATGAATAGACAGTTCTCCAAAGAAGACATCCAGATGGCTAACTGACACATGAAAAAATGCTCAACATCACTCGTCATCAGGGAAATACAAATCAAAACCACAATGAGATACCACCTTACACCTGTCAGAATGGCTAACATTGATAACTCAGGGCACAACATATATTGGCGAGGATGCAGAGAAAGAGGATCTCTTTGGCATTGCTGGTGGGAATACAAGCTGGTACAGCCACCCTGGAAAACAGTATGGAGGTTCCTCAAAAAATTAAAAATAGAACTACCCCACGACCCAGCATTTGCACTACTAGGCATTTATCCAAGGGATACAGGTGTGCTGTTTCAAAGGGACACATGCACCCCAATATTTATAGCAGCACTATCAACAATAGCCAAAGTATGGAAAAAGCCCAAATGGCCATCGATGGATGAATGGATAAAGAAGACGTGGTGTGTGTGTGTGTGTGTGTGTGTGTGTGTGTGTGTGTATGGACACACACACACACACACACACACACACACCACGGAGTATTACTTGGCAATCAAAAAGAATGAAATCTTGCCATTTGCAATGACATGGATGGAACTGGAGGGTATTATGCAAGCGAAATTAGTCAGAGAAAGACAAAAATCATATGACTTCACTCATATGAGGACTTTAAGAGACAAAACAGATGAACATAAGGGAAGGGAAACAAAAATAATATAAAAACAGGGAGGGGGACAAAACATAAGAGACTCTTAATATATGGGGAAAAAACAGAGGGTTACTGGAGGGGTTGTGGGAGGGGAGATGGGCTAAATGGGTAAGGGGCATTAAGGAATATACTCCTGAAATCATTGTTGCACTATATGCTAACTAATTTGGATGTAAATTTTAAAAAAATTAAATTAAAAAAATAATAAATATAAAAAGTTAAAATTAAAATTAAAAAAATCAGCAAGCCTAGCTCCAGAAGAGCTGGAGGATGATAGGAAACTGAGCCCCCACGCTTAAAGAGACAGCATAACAATCCCACCAAAATATTGGGAACAACAATTTGAAAAGTGTCTGGGATACATGGGAAAGAGATTTATTTACAAATCTCAGAACATGCACTGAAGGGTCATGGATATTAAGAAGACTTCTCCAAGAACAAAAGAGCTGGTCGGCACTATTTCTTGCTCCAAAGGATACAGGTATGCTGGTTCAAAGAGGCCCATGCACCCTAATATTTGTAGCAATGCTATTGACATTAGCCAAATTATGGAAAGAGCCCAAATGTCCATCGACTAATGAATTGATAAAGATGTAGTATATACATACAATAGAGTATTACTTGGCAATCAAAAAGAATGAAATCTTTGAAACAACATGGATGGAACTAGAGGGTATTATATTAAGAGAAATAAGTCAGTCAGAGAAAGACAAGTATCCTGTGATCTCACCCAGATGAGGAATTAAGATACAAAACAGATGAACATATGGGAAGAGAAGAAAAAGAATATAAAAAGGAGGGGGACAAAACATAAGAGACTCTTAAATATAGAGAACATACTGAGGGTTGCTGGAGGGGTTGTGGGTGGGGGGATGGGCTAAATGGGTAAGGCACATTAAGGAAGACACTTGTTGGGATGAGCACTGGGTGTTATACATAGGGGATGAATAGTTGAATTCTATTCCTGAAATCATTATTGCACTATATGTTAACTAACTTTGATGTAAATTCAAAAATAAATAAATAAATAGATAAATTAATCAATTAATCAATTAAATTAAAAATAAACAAAAAATAGAAAAAATAAAAATTTGTGGCATTTCTATAAACTAATAATGAATTATCAGGAAGATAAATTAAGAAAACAATCCCATTTACAATTGTATCAAAAAGAATAAAATATCTAGGAATAAATTTAACCAAGGAGGTAAAAGACATGTACACTGAACCAGAAAAACTTGATGAAAGAAATGGAAGATGACACAAATAAATGGAAAGATAGTCAATGCTCAGAGATTGAAAAAATTAATATTGTTAAAAAGTCCATATTACCCAAAAACAATATAAGGAGTCAGTCCAAGCCCTTTAAAAATTCCAATGGCATTTTTCACAGAACTAGAACAAATAATCCTAAAATTTACATGAAACCACAAAAGACCCTGACTAGCCAAAACCATCTTAAGACAGAAGAACAAAGCTGGAGTTATCATGCTCCCTGGTTTAAAAGCACACCAGAAAGTTATATTAATTTTTAACTTATAGTATTGATATTTTAAAAAGACACAGATTGACAGAACAAAATTTGAAGCCCAGAATTAACCCCACACATATATGGATAATTAATTTGCAACAAAGGAACTAACAACATACGACGGGGAAAGGATAGTCTACTCAATAAGTGCTGATAAAACTGAACATCCACATGGAAAAGAAAGAAACAAGACCACTACTTTATACCATACATGAAAACTAACTTAAAATGGATTAAAAACTTTAATGGAAGACCTAAAACCATAAAATTCCTAGAAGAAAATATAGGCAGTAAGCTTCTTGACATCTGTCTTGGTAATAGTTTCATGGATCGGACCCCAAGGGCAAGGGAAACAAAAGCAAAAGTGAACAAATGGGATCAAAATGAAAAGGCAACTTCCTGAATGGGAGGAGATTTTTGAAAAACATATCTGACAAGGGATTAATATCCAAACTTAACAAAAGACCATTGGGGAAGGGAAGGGGAAAAAATAGTTTCAAACAGAGAGGGAGGCAAACCATGAGACTCTTAAACACAGAGAATAAACTGAGGGCTGATGGGGGGTGGGCGGGGAGACAGGGGAAATGGATAATGGGCATTGAGGAGGGCACTTGTTGGGATGAGCACTAGGTATTTTATGTAAGCGATGAATCATGGAATCTACCCCCAAAACCAAAAGCACACCATATGCACTGTATATTAGCTAACTTGGCAATAAATTATTAATATATATATTTATATATTATAAATAATGCTTCTAAATATACTTATAAATATATAAAATAGGTATGTGTGTGTGTATATATATATATATATATATATATATATATATTTATACAGATGGCCAACAGGTATAGGAAAAGATATTCAATATCACTAATTATTAGAGAAATGTAAACTCAAACCATAATGAGCTATCACCTCATATCCATTAGAACGACTTTTTAAAAATTATTTGACACAGAGAGAGAGGCCAAGAGGGGCAGAGAGAGAACAAGAATCTTAAGCAGGCTCCATGTGAAGCATGGAGGCTGACGCAGGGCTCAATCTCATGAGCCTGAGATCATGACCTCAACCAAAATCAAGAGTCGAAAGCTGAACCGAGTCACTCAGGTGATCCTAGAATGGGCTATTATCAAAATAAAAATAGTGGTGGAGAGTATATGGAGAAAAGGTAATCCTTGTTTATTGCTGGTGGGAATATAAATTGGTGCAGCTACTATTGAAAACAATATAGACATTCCTGTATGAGCACAGAACTATCATGTAATCCATTTATTCCACACCTGGATAATTATATGAAGAATACAAACATTCTGATTTGAAAAGATATATGTGCTCCTATGTTCATTGCAACATTGTTTACCATAGAAAAGAAATTGAAACAACCTAAATGTACATCAGTAGATGAATGGATAGAGATGACTGTATATATATTTATACACACACACACACACACACACACACGCACACAATGGAATACTTCCCATCATCTATAAAAAATAAAATCTTACCATTTACAATAGCATGGGTGTACCTTGAAAGTATGCTAACTGAAATAAGACAGATGAAGACAGACAAATGCCATATGATTTCACTCATATGCAGAATCTAAAAGAAACAATATAAGCAAACAAAACAAAAACAAAGTTAAAGATACAGAGAACAGATTGGTGGTAACTAGAGGTGACAGGGGTGGGAGGTGGGCACAGTGCATGAAGGGAATCAATTGTATACTGATGGATGGTACCTAGACTTTTAGTGGTCGTCACTGTGTAGTGCATACAAATGTTGACTTATCATGTTTTCCACCAAAAACAATATAATGTTACGTGCCAATTTTGCCTCATTAGAAAAAAAGGAGGAGTAAAAGGAGGAAATCCAGGTGACAACGTGGATGATCCCTGGAGCAAGTATGCTAGGTGAGATAAGCTGTCACAGACAGAGGCTGCATGATACCACTTATATGAGGTATATAAAATAATCGAATGTATAGATGCAGAGAGTAGGATGGTAGTTGCCAGAGGCTTAAAGGAGAGAAAGTTAGGGAGTTGCTATTCAAGGTGTGTAAAGTTTTAATTATACAAGATGGTTAATTTCTAGATATCTGGCATATAACATCATGCATACAGTTTATAATACTCTATTGTATGTTTAAAATTTTGCTGAGATAGGGTAGATCTCATGTTCAGTGTTCTTACCACAAGAAAAAATAAATTTAAACTACAAATAACTTATTGTTTTATTGTAGAGAGTGGGGGAGAAGGAGAGAGACAGAGACAGAGAGAATGTTAAGCAGGCTTCATGCTCAGTGCAGAACACAACATGCAGTTTGATCCCAAAAATTTGGGATTATGACCCGTGCTGAAATGAAGAGTCGGACACAACCAACTGAGCCACCCAGGCGCCTCGAACATAATTTTTTTTTTAAAAGGAATATGTTTGAGGGGCGCCTGGGTGGCTCAGTCGGTTAGGCGTCCGACTTCGGCTCAGATCACGATCTCGCGGTATGTGAGTTCGAGCCCCGCATCGGGCTCTGTGCTGACCGCTCAGAGCCTGGAGCCTGTTTCGGATTCTGTGTGTCTCCCTCTCTCTCTGACCCTCCCCCGTTCATGCTCTATCTCTCTTTGTCTCAAAAATAAATAAATGTTAAAAAAAAATTAAAAAAAAAATAAAAGGAATATGTTTGAGTCCTTACAGAGTCAGTTTCAATATGTGAAAGTGCTTCAGAGATTAAGAAGACAAACAAGAGTTAGAAAAATAGATTAGGGTGAAGGAATTCTTACAAAAGACCTTGTTATGTTATGACCTATTTACCAAGGTAATTAAAACATACTAGAAAAGAGATGTAAACACCCTGGAAGAAAAAAAGCTAAAATTGAGAAAAATCTTAAAAGAACCAAAAAATTAGGAAACCTATCTAAATGTAGTACACCTTCACTTTAATCCATTTTCTCCATTCCACATGAAGTTAAAGGTGAAAACAAAGCAAAATAAACAAACAAAATAACAATAGCTAACTGATCTTAAAGATAACCACAATCATGAAATCACAAGGGCAGTTTCGCTCAGGGCTCTGACCTAGGAATGTACTGAGGAAAAAGAAAAACCTCTTAATATAAACACACAATATTTTAAACATCCAGCAAAACCAAATGCATGTAGTTCATATGAAAATCAAGTCAAAGATAATTTCATCACAGATAAAATTTAAGAAAATCAGAGAGTAAGAGGAGGGAAGAGTTAAGATGGCAGAGAAGTAGGGTGACCCTGGGCTTTCTTTATCCCTCAGACACCGTTGTGTTGAGGTCTGACCACTAGGAACCCCAGGGAAATGAATCTGTGGACTGGCAGAAGGATCTCCACAGTTGGAAGGAGACAACTTGGCAGGTATGAGGTGCATGGGTGTGAATTGGGGAGAGAAAAATGGTGGTGCTGGGAAGGAAAGGGAAACTTTTCTGACGAGAGACAAAAAGAAAAGAGAGAAGAGTTGAGAAAGTGTAGCACTGAGTTAGCACAAGAGGAAAACCTCTCTACACCACAGACTAGGGACCAAGAAGTACGGAGTGTCCCAGTTCTTTTGCAAACAGCGTTTGGAGCTCAAATCCTGACGTTGTGAAAGTGTGTGACTTTCTCCAGAGTGGAGCGGTGGCACACACTCCTGGGGAGTAAAGAGCTGGTCCCAGAGTGCATAGTATTGTGTAGGGATCTCTGGGGCTCACTGGGAGATAACAGTCCCCTTTTTGGAGTACTTTTGGAAGAGGGTTTATTGCCTCCAAGAACAAAAGACCAAAGGTTCCAGCCAAAGGCATTTCATCAGCAGGGGACAGGTGCACACAGAGGGAATATAATCTTTGCTGCCTTTGGTGGTGCTACACCATAGATTCCATTCACTGTGCAGGTGTGGGACTGTTTCTCAGGGACAGAGGACTTCACACAGTGGAGAGGCTCTACTCTGGAAGAGGGGAGTGGATCCACATGGGCCAGGTCCTTTAAGACTTTGAGTTTTGAATGCCAGCTGTACGCCAAAGAAAAAATTCAGGAGAGTTGTGGCACATTGTGAGCTGACTGCCCTTGCTACTCTGTGAAGGCTGCCTGAACAGTGGGGGAATGCCAGATCCCCAGCCCAGGGACAAGAGATTGGGGTGGTGCCATTTCCCCAACACCAACACTGTGAGACTTCAGGGAGCAACACAGAAGCCCCCAATGGAGGCAGGACCCATTTACACCAAACCCTGACCCCCATGCCTGGCAACTGCTTATTTACTGGGGAAATACTGACTCTGAGCCAAAGCAACAGACCTCTCCTCCAGAACGAGCACATCGAACATGTCCCATGTACCAAATGCAACAAAAACTATAAGATACCTAGGAATAAACCAAACAAAAGAGGTAAAAGATCTGTACACTGAAAACTATAGAAATGTTATGAAAGAAATGGAAGAAGACAGAAAAAAATGGAAACACATTCCATGCTTATGGATTGGAAAGAAAAAATATCGTTAAACACCAATACTACCCAAAGCAATCTACACATTCAATGCAATCCCAAAAAAATAACACCAGTACCTTTCACAGAGCTAGAACAAACAATTCTAAAATTCGTATGGAACCACAAAAGACCCTAAAGAGCCCAAGCAATCCTGAAAAACAAAACAAAACCTGGAAGCATCACAATCCCAGACTTCAAGATGTATTGCAAAGCTGTAATCATCAAGACAGTATGGTATTGGCACAAAAACACACACTTAGATCAATGGAACAGAATAGAGAACCCAGAAATGGATCCACAAATGTATGGCCAACTAATCTTTGACAAAACAGGAAAGAGTATCCAATAGAAAAAAGACAGTCTCTTCAGCGAATAATGTTGGGAAAACTAGACAGCGACATGCAGAAGAATGAACCTGGACCATTTTCTTACACCAGACACAAAAATAAATTCAAAATGGATCAAAGACCTAAATGTGAGACAGGAAACCATCAAATTCCTAGAGGAGAAAACAGGCAGCAATATCTTTAACCTCAGCTGGAGCAACGTCTTATTAGACATGTCTCCAGAGGCAAGGGAAATAAAACCAAAAATGAACTATTGGGACCTCATCAAGATAAAAAGCTTCTGCACAGCAATGAAAACAATCAACAAAATTAAAAGGCAACCAACGAAATGGTAGAAGATATTTGCAAATGACACATCGGAAAAAGGGTTAGCATTCAAAATCTATAAAGAACTTATCAAACTCCACACCCCAAAAAAACCCTCAAATAACCCAATGAATATATGGGTGGAAAACATGAATAGACATTTCTCCAAAGACGACATCCAGATGGCTAACAGACACATGAAAAGATGCTCAACATCACTCATCATCAGGGAAATACAAATCAAAACCACCATGAGGTACCACCTCACATCAGTCAGAATGACTAAAATTAACAACACAGGAAATGACAGAAGTTGGTGAGGATGCAGAGAAAGGGGAACCCTTTTGCACTGTTGTCGGGAATGCAAACTGGTGCAGCCACTCTGGAAAACAGTATGGAGATTCCTCAAAAAATTAAAAATAAAATTACCCTATGACCCAGCAATTGCACTACTAGGTATTTATCCAAAGGATACAAAAATGCTGATTTGAAGGGGCACATGTGCCCCATTGTTTAAAGCAACACTATAAACAATAGCCAAATTATGGAAAGGGCCCATATGTCCATTGACTGATGAATGGATAAAGAAGATATGGCATATGTGCGCACACACACACACACACACACACACACACACACACTGGAATACTACTCGGCAATCAGAAAGAATGAAATCTTGACATTTGCCACAATGTGGATAGAATTAGAATGCACTAGGCTAAGCAAAATAAGTCAGTCAGAGAAAGACAAATATATGATTTCACTCATATGTGGACTTTAAGAAAGAAAAGAAATGAACACAGGGGAAGGGAAGGAAAATAACATAAAAACAGAGAGGGAGCCAAACCATAAAAGACTCTTAAATACAGAGAACAAACTGAAGGTTGCTGGAGGCAAGGTGGGTTGGAGGACGGGATAAATGGGTGATGGGCATTAAAAGGGCACTGGTTGGGATGAGCACTGGGTGTTATATGAAAGTGATGAATCACTGGGTTCTACTCCTGAAATCAATACTACACTTTATGTTAACTTGAATTTAAAAAAAAAATTTTAAAAAAAAGAAAATCAGATAGTAAGAATTGAGCACAATGAGTTCAAAGAAACAAAGGCAGAAATTCAAGTCAGACAATGAAAGACAGTAACTCAGTATATAAGACAGAAAAGTAATGGTCTAAGAGCTCTTTCTAGGAATCTGGTAAGCAAAGTATTTGCTCCAGATGTAAAGGAACAGTCACAGGGTACCAACCATATAAAGAGTGGAGTTTGATGCTATGACCAAAACCTTCTGAGTAGGGTACTTGTGTCATTCTTGCCCAGGACTAGAACTTTTCATATTAGAACTGACCTGAGTGTATTAGTGCAAATGAATAGGAACAGTGAACTGGACAGAGTGCTGAGGAAGAGGAAAACGAGCCTTTTTTGAGCCACTGTTTAGACTTCTGCCAAACTTGAAAGGATAAAAAGAAATGTCTGCTTTCTGAGACTTAACGGATATTTAAAATAAAGAGGTAATTCTATTCTTGAAATTCACTATTCTTACTTTTTTACACTGAGTTGGAATTCTTATAGACTTTACATTTTGGGCACATGAGAACCTCATCAACCTGCATTTAGTTGACCAACCTAGAGAATTCAGGATCGATTTAGGAATGATTAAAGATAAAGGGAAAACAAAAAAAGAATTGAGTGACCTACATATCATTTCAACTGGGGAAAAAAATAAAGAAAATTGATTTTAAGAACAACCTGTCTATTGTGCATTGTAGTCTAAAATGTAGAAATTGATTAGAAAATGACAATTTGATAACAAAAGAGAAGGGAAGTAATGTTCTTGCAATGAGGCCAGAGAAATGAACAGGAAAGCTGAAATGACATTAATCTGTGTCCAGGAGGTATTAAAAAAAAATCCTGCTAATTGCCTATCCACTATTGATTCTCCCTTTCTTACAAGGGAACCACTGTATTGTTGGGGTGACGTAGCAGAAAATAGACTGCACTATTATTTTCAGACATGTTATTTGAGGCTTATCACAAATGGCTGAAAGAAATAACCTTGTTTGGTGAGAGGCTTCCAGAAAGCTATCAAATATCCTTTCATGTAAATAAATGAATAAATAAATAAATAAATAAATAAATAAAAAGCATATAAATAATAATTTGGGAATCAAATTTTATACAAAGCACCAGAAAATGTCCGTAACAACAGCAGTAAGCTTGGCTAAAAATTAATTACTGTCCCAAATCTCCCAGAATCCCTTGCTAATATGGTCTGTGGTATATAAACACAGGTCATTGGGTGTGGCTTCTAGAAAAGTTCATTAAGCAGCCCTGACTCATCTAGAAGGCATGCATCTTTTCTTTTACCCTTTAATCCTTCTACAATTCAGATTTAATAGCTAGAGCCCCTTTGTGGTCATGGAATGATTTTTTTTTTTTTTTAAGTATTCTCTACACCCAGTGCAGGGTTCAAACTCACAACCACATCAAGAGCCACATGCTCTACCAACTAACTGAGCCAGCCAGGCACCCTGATCATGGAATGATCTTAAAAATGAAGCTACAAATCAATACAGAGAAACAAGAAGGTTGCTGATGAAATCATGGAGTCACACATCCAGTCCAAGACTGGCTAATTACAGCCTTCATACCACGCGAGAAGAAAGCAAGCTCTTATCTTCTTTAAACCATTGGTTTTCAAGATTTCTTCTATTAGCAGATGTTCGCAATTCCCAATTGGCTGACAGAGTTTGGTGGGGCTAATTGAACTAAGTAAGAGCATGGTTAGATTCTCATTCTTGCATATATTATAATAGGCCAAGTCACAAGCAAATGTCCTTTATAATGAAAAAGAAGTTGAAAGAACCCACCTGAACATGTGGAAGTTTTCCTTTTATTTAAGTCAAGGTAATTATATTAATAAAATGTACCGAATTTTTTCTGTCAATATAAACATATACTGCCAAATCCCCTCCTATACTTGAAAATGGGATTTGAGTGGCGGTCTGAGTTTTAGAATAAGCCAACCCAGCTTCAAAACCTGGCTTTAGACACCAGACAACAAAAGAAAAGCTACATAAATTGGATTTCACCAAAATTAAAACTTCTGTATAACAAAGGATACTATCAAGAGAATGAAAAGACAACCCACAGAGTAGGAAAAAAATAATTGCAATCATATACCTTCCTGGACCCTTACGGATGGAGTCTTTGAAAGCTCCTACCCAACTCAAAATGAGAATTTTGAAGCCTCAGCCCAACAGTGATGAGGAGACTGGAATAGTCTTAACTGCCATCATCTATGTTATGGGGTGAACTAGGAGTCAGCCACAGTCATGGGTTCCACTACTGCCATCCTGTGGGCCTGGTTTGTATACTTATCACCATGTAGGCTTTGGTTCTCTTGTTTTTGTTGTTATTGTTGTTTGGGGGTTTTTTTTTGTTTTTTTTTGTTTTTTTTTTTTAACAATGCTGACTAAGGTAAAGCAAATATAGTATATGAAAACTTTGTTCTGGAGTTTCAAACAACAGAGTTCAGTTAGCCTGACTTCTCAGAAGCAATTTATACGTTGTTTTATTCTATTTGTTCTAAAAGATCAAAAACAAAGTTCAGCAATGTTAGATAATGTGTTTCTTGCTTGATCTAAGTCAGCATATGGCCAACTCTAATTCAGTTCATTTAGAATTATTTCATTTGGAAAATCTGAAAGGTTAAACAGAACAGACTTCAGACCAACAGTATCAATTAAAATTTCTTTTGCTTGGAAACAGGGTGATAATGAAAAGCACATGTCTCCAAATCACTAACAAAAGAAAGATGCATGTACAGATAATATCAAATGGTTTATGAGGAACATAAATTCACAAAGACTGGTCAATTAAGGTTTCTGAATTTTTAAAGAAGTCTACTCTGTTAAAATCAGTGAATATAGTACAGGCATACTTTGCACATGTTGCAAGTTTGGTTCAGACGATTGCAATAAAGTGAATAACACAATAAAGTGAGTCAAATGAATTTTTTGGTTTCTCAGCACATATAAATGTTTATACTATACTTTAGTCTAATAAGCATGAAATATCATTATGTCTAAAATAAAACAATGCACATACCTTAATTTAAGGATACTTTATGGGTAAGAAATGTTAAACTTCAACTGAGATTTCAGCAAGTTGTAATCTTTTTGCTGGTGGAGATTCCTGCCTGGATGCTGATGGCTGATGACTGATCAGAGTAGTGGTTGCTGAAGGCTAGGGTGGCTGTGGCAACTTTTTTTTTTTTTTTTAATATATGAAATTTTTTGTCAAATTGGTTTCCATACAACACCCAGTGTTCATCCCAAAAGATGCCCTCTTCAATACCCATCACCCACCCTCCCCTCCCCTCCCTCCCACCCCCCATCAGCCCTCAGTTTGTTCTCATTTTTTAAGCGTCTCTTATGCTTTGGCTCTCTCCCACTCTAACCTCTCTTTTTTTTTTTTTCTTCCCCTCCCCCATGGGTTTCTGTTAAGTTTCTCAGGATCCACATAAGAGTGAAAACATGGTATCTGTCTTTCTCTGTATGGCTTATTTCACTTAGCATCACACTCTCCAGTTCCGTCCACGTTGCTACGAAGGGCCATATTTTGTTCTTTCTCCATTGTGTAGTATTCCATTGTGTATATAAACCACAATTTCTTTATCCATTCATCAGCTGATGGACATTTAGGCTCTTTCCATAATTTGGCTATTGTTGAGAGTGCTGCTGTAAACATTGGAGTACAAATGCCCCTATGCATCAGTACTCCTGTATCCCTTGGGTAAATTACTAGCAGTGCTACTGCTGGGTCATAGGGTAGGTCTATTTTTAATTTTTTGAGGAACCTCCACAATGTTAAATACAAATCAAAACCACTCTCAGATATCACCTCACGCCAGTCAGAGTGGCCAAAATGAACAAATCAGGAGACTATAGATGCTGGAGAGGATGTGGAGAAACAGGAACCCTCTTACACTGTTGGTGGGAATGCAAACTGGTGCAGCCACTCTGTGGCAATTTCTTAAAGACATCAATGAAGTCTGCTGCATTGATCAACTCTTTTATATATTTTTATATAAATGTTTATATGTATATATAAAAATATATATAACTCTTTTATATATATATATATAACTCATATATATATATATATATATATATATATATATATATAAAAGATGTGCCATGTGATACTATTTGATAGTATTTTACCCACAGTAGAACTTCTTTAAAAATTAGGAGTCAGTCCTCCAAAACACTGCCACTCTTTTATCAATTAAGTTTATATAATATTCTGCATCCTTTGTTGTCATTTCAACAATCTGCACAGCAACTTCACCAGGAGTACATTCCACCAAGAAAGGACTTTCTTTGTTCATCCATAAAAAGCAACTCCTAATCCATTCAAGTTTTATCATGAAATTGCAGCAAGTCAGTCACATCTTCAGGCTACACTTTTTTTGTTTGTTTGTTTTCAATAATTTATTTTTTATAATTTACATCCAAGTCAGTTAGTACATGGTGCAACAATGATTTCAGTAGATACCTTAAGCCCCTTACCCATTTAACCCATCTCCCCCTCCCACAACCCCTCCAGCAACCCTCCATTTGTTCTCTATATTTAAGAGTCTCTTATGTTTTGTCCCCTTTCCTGTTTTTATATTATTTTTTCTTCCCTTCCCTTATGTTCTCTGTTTTGTATCTTAAAGTCCTCATATGAGTGAAGTCATATGATATTTGTCTTTCTCTGACTAATTTCACTTAGCATAATACCCTTTAGTTCCATCCACGTAGTTGCAAATGGCAAGATTTCATTCTTTTTGATTGCCAAGTAATACTCCATTGTATATATACACCACATCTTCTTTATCCAGTCATCCATCAATGGACATTTGGGCTCTTTCCATACTTTGGGTATTGTTGATAGTGCTGCTATAAACATTGGGGTACATGTGTCTCTTCGAAACACTCAGGCTCCACTTCTAATTCTAGTCCTCCTGCTGTTTGCACCACATCTGCACTTACTTCCTTCACTGAGATATCAAACCTGTCAAAGTCATCAATGAAAGTCACATTCAACCTCTTACAAGCTCTTGTTTCTTTTGATATTTTGACTTCCTCTCATGAATTGAAAATGTCCTTAATAGCGTCTAGAATGGTGATTCCATTGCAGAGGTTTTCCATTTACTTTTTTAGATCAATCAGAGGAATCACTACCTATGGCAGGTATAGCCTTACAAAATGTATTTTTTAAATAATAAGACCTGAAAGTTTACATCACTACTTGATCTGTGGAGTACAGGTTGGATGTTCTGTTAACAGGCCTGAAAACAACATGAATCTCATCGTACATTTCCACCAGAGCTTCTGGGTGATGAGGTGCATTGTCAATGAGCAGAATGATTTTGAAAGGCTTCTTTTTTTCTGAGAAGTAGGTCTCAACAGTGGGCTTCAAATAATCAGTAAACCATGTTATAAACAAATGAGCCGTCATTCTGGCTTTGTCATTCCATTTTTAGATCAAAGGCAGAGAAGATTTAGCATAATTCTTAAGGACCCTGGGATTTTTGGAATGGTAAATAAGCTCTGGCTTCAATTTAAAGCCACCGCCTACATTAGTCCCTAACAAGAGTCAGCCTGTCCTTTGAAGCCTTGAAGCCAGGCATCTCCTCTCTGGCTATGACAGCCCTAGATGGCATCCTCTTCCAATAGAGGTCTGTTTCACTGATACTGAAAATTTGTTGTTTAAGTGTAGGTACCTCCATGAGTTACCTTAGCTAGATTTTCTGCATAACTTGCTGCTGCTTCCACATCAGCACTTGCTGATTCACTTCACATTTTTATGTTATGGAGAAAGCTTCTCTCCTTGAACTTCATGAACCAACCTCTACTAGCTTCATACTTTTTTTCTGCAGCTTTCTCACCCTTCTCAGCCTTCATAGAATTGAAGAGAGTTAGGGACTTACTCTGGATTAGCCTTTGGCTTTCAGGGAATGTTGTGGCTGTTTTGATCTTCTATCCAGACCACTCAAACTTTCTCCATATCAGCAATAAGGCTACTTCACTTTCTTATCATTCATGTGTTTATGTGTTTACTGGAGTAGTACTTTTAATTTCCTTCAAGAACGTTTTCTTTGCATTCACAACTTGGCTAACTGGTACAAGAGGCCTAGTTTTAAGCCCATCTTCGCTTTCAACATGCCTTCCTCACTAAGCTGAATCATTTCTAGCTTTCAAGTTAAAATGAGAGACACGTGACTCTACCTTTTATTTGAACACTTACAAGCCATTATAGGACTATTAACTGGCCTACTTTTTTTTTTTTTGAGAGAGAGCATGCAAGTTGGGTAGGGAGAAAGGGGGAGGGAGAGAATGAATCGTAAGCAGGCTCCATGCTCAGTACAGAACCCAACTCATTGGCTTGATCTCACAACCATGAGATCATAACCTGAGCTGAAATCAAGAGTCAGATGCTTAACCAACTGGGCCATCCAGGCACCCCTGGCCTAATTTTATTACAACAGTAACATTAATGATCACTAATCACAGTTTGCCACAACAAGCTTAATAATTTAAGTTTGAAATATTGGGAGAATTACCCAAATGTGATACAAAGTAAACAAATCCTGTTGGAAAAATGACACTGACAAACTTGC
Organism: Panthera uncia; assembly: GCF_023721935.1. Taxonomy (NCBI): domain Eukaryota; kingdom Metazoa; phylum Chordata; class Mammalia; order Carnivora; family Felidae; genus Panthera; species Panthera uncia. The sequence goes on from NC_064811.1 coordinate 100,273,807, forward strand.
CTAATGTAGGATTGCCACAAACTCTCAATCCTTAAAAAGAAAAAGAATAAGCAATGACTGCAAATCACAATAAAGCAAGTATGCCTCTACTGTTTTCATATACTGATCTTTGTTAGGAGACAAAAAAAAATATTACTTATGTTATTTTAACAGAAAGGGTTTAATATAAAGAATTAAATGAGGTAATAGATTTTTCTTTTTTTTAATTTTTTTTAATGTTTATTTTTGACAGAGAGAGAGACAGAGAATGAGTGGGGGAGGGGCAGAGAAAGAGGGAGACACAGAATCTGAAGCAGGCTCCAGGCTCTGAGCTGTCAGCACAGAGCCCGATGCAGGGCTCGAACTCACAGACTGCGTAATCATGACCTGAGCCGAAGTTGGATGCTCAACTGACTGAGCCACCCAGGAGCCCCAGTAATAGATTTTTCTTAACTGGAGAACTGAAAACAAAAAAATTAAAAGAACAATAAGGTATCATGGGGCACCTGAGTGGCTCAGTCAGTTAAGTGTCTGACTTCGGTTCAGGTCGTGGTCTCACAGTTTGTGGGTTCAAGCCCCACGTCAGGCTCAGTGCTGACAGCTCAGAGCCTGAAGCCTGCTTCTGATTCTGTGTCTCCCTGCCTCTCTGTCCCTCCCCTGCTCATGCTCTGTCTCTCTCTGTCTCTCAAAAGTGAATAAATGTTAAAAAAAAAATTTTTTTTTTAAACAATAAGGTGTCATGAAACTAGCAACTGCAGGAAGCATCTACCACCACTAGTGTTAGGAAAATAAAGAGAAGAAGTTGGAACTATTAAAATTAGAACTTTGAACAAAAGGCCCCATAGAGCAGATACTCAGAAAAGGGAATATTCCTTAGCTGGAGCAGGTATCTCTGAATTTGGCAGAGGAAGCCCAAAGGGCATAGAATCAGACTTCTCAGAAGGGATGTTTAATGGCAGCTTTGGTGTCCCTGAGAGACATGGTGAGACCTGGTTCTTCAAAGGTTGGAAAATCTGCAAACTGGATTCAATTGCTTCTCTAAAAATAAAGTCTCACTGACAGATTGAAGAAATGAGACTGTCGTGATACTAACAAGAACCCAATTTGACAGCAAATAGGATGGACCTTTTTCTTCTTTCTCCTTCAGCTTGCAGTTACCTCTAGTGCCGCCTTTTGTCAGAGTCTCAGAGCCAGCTAGCAAAGAAATCCTCTTAGCAGAATCCAGCCTTGATATCACAAAGCAGGGATTAAATGTGAATTTGGACCTGAGACATAATTGCTGAATAACTGCTGTCATCTCCCCCTTTGGCCACTCAGCATCTATTCACACTCTTTCTACATATATTTGAACTTTCATGCAACAACAAAAGCGAACTCCCTATTTGCACCTAACATCATGGAACTATCCCTTAGACAAATGATATCATTTTCATCCTCTCCCCAAAATAATGAGATTCAAAGTTCCATCAGTCATTGTATTCCTGAGCTATGTTAATTACACTTCAAATTCAGTCACAGCCACATGTAAACATTCTATATAAAGACTAAATTGTAAATTTTACCTCCAAAAAAACTTACATACAATTCTAAAGAAAAGGAAAATAAAGGAAAGTGTATATGTAACACACACAAGAAGATATATATAGCTGCTGCAGTCTTCATTTCTGTAATGGTCATGCAGCTCTCATTGATATTTATAACCCCTTTTTTCTACATCTCATTCATGTTCCTTTGTCCCCATCAGGGCCTCGGCTGGTCAGGATCAAACCTTCATTTATCAAGATTCTCAATCTCTATTTGAGAGATCTTTTGAAAAAAAGATAGGTCTTTTTTAAATTTCTGTAGTTTGCTATCAACTTAACCTTTTACTCTTGGACAGGAAGTACCAATAAAACTCCAAAGAATTTCCTTGGTTCCATATGCCTCTGCCATAGTCTGAATTTTTATTTCACACTACAAAATTTACACACTGAAAACCTGATACCCAAGGTGATGATATTGAGGGGGCGGGAGGCCTTTGGGTGTGATTAAGTCAAGAGGGCAGAACCCTCACAAATGAGATTAGTGCCTTTATAAGAGATATCCCTTGCTTTTCCGCCTTGTGAGAACACAAGAAGTCTGCAGTTCTAAAGAGGACTTTCACCTGCCCATGCAGACATCCTAATTTCAGACCTCCAGCCTCCAGAAATGTGAGAAATAAATTTCCGCTATTCATAAGCACCCCAGTACTTGGTATTTTGTTATAGCAGCACAGAAAGACTAAGAAATGTTCATTGCCCCTCTTGTGTAGCAAGAACCCAATTTTCCATTGAAAATCAGGATGAGTGTCCCCCAAACAGCAAAGTAACCTCCTTCTTGGCCTGTTAATTCAATGACATAAGGACCCAAGCAGCTAAGTGACAGTCTCAACTTTTAGTTTAATACAACCATTGTTGGGTCCCCCTTGGGAATAAAGACCACCAAACCATCTGTAAACCAGGCCCAAGGTTTTCTCCTCCTCAGACATAAATTCATAAGGAATTCTCCATGAATCCATAGGTATAGAAGAAAAAAAGGACAATACAACAGCAGTTAGTGTTGAAGAGTCAGGTATCTGCTCACACAACTTCCTTGTGCCTTTTGGCATAAGCTCAAACTCAATTTCTTATTTACCATTTCTATTTAATAATTGATTTCTGTGGCCCATGCCTAAATTTATGGCTTGGTAGCTCAGAGAACACCAAGTTTATAATGGGAATCTTAGGGCACCAATCACTTGATATCCAATGATTAGACATTCAGTTTCTATGGAGGCCTGGTAGCAAACCTGGAGCTATTCCCCAAAAGAATAGTTATCCATAAAAGAAAGCACGGATTTTCTCGAAACTCTAGACTTTTGCCCTATAATTCTCCTAATAGTACTTGCCAAAGACTCCATAGTGTATCCCTATACTCCACAGGCTTTTCAAGCATCATCAGATCTGTTTCATAAAGCTTAAGTGGAAAAGAAGTTCTCATTGCAGCCTGGACTTGTTGCAGAGCCTTTTTCTGCACTCCCCATTCAAAACCAACTACCTCCAGGTTATTCATTAGGAGGTATCATAAATACTCAAACATGTATATGTTGCCTCCAAAATCCAAAAAATTCTATCCAGCATTGTGCCTCTTTTTGTTGGTTGCTGGTACAAGATGCAGTAACTTGTCATTTACCCTTGAGATGGTTTATCTCAGAAATTTCACTGAGCTGGTGAATTTTCATGGGGTTTATAACATATTCTGTTTCTCAGGTGTCTTACTAAGTCATCTAAAGAACTTGCTATTTCCTACTCATCAGAGACAATGATCTCACCAATGTAGTGGAGAAATGTTAGGTTGTTTAAAATGTCAAGACAATCACTGTAGAAGATACTGTAACAGAAAGCAAGAAAATTAACATAGCCCTGAGATAGGAAAGTATATTGTTTTTCCTACCATTTAAAATCAAACTACTTTTTTGTGTGGTTCTTGCAAATTAATATGGAAAGAAAAGAGCATTTTTCAGGTCAATAGCTTCCCACCAATGTTGACTTGCTTCAGTTAAAGACACCACATCTCAAGCAACAGCTGCAATTGAGCTGATTAAATATGATATTCCAAGGTCACTTTCCAAGATCCACCATACTTCTACAGAGTCTAAACAAGAAAATTAGAAATCTGATTTGTTTCATTACACCGGCATGTTCCAAGTCTTTGCTAGTGGTAATAATCCCTGAAATTTCTCCAGAGATGTATTACTTTTGTTTACCATCCTGGCAGGGAGGGGCAATTCTAGAGGAATCCATTTGATTCTTCCTACCTAATGTCTTTACTTCATGAGTCAGAGAACCTTTGTAATGATTCTTCCAGTTGACAAATGTATCTATCCAAATTATACATTCAGTAACTTAGGAAAGAACCATAGGAGTCTGTGGGTCTATTGAGAAGAAAGTAATTCAAACTTAGGCCAAAATTACAGAGATAGAGATATATCACTTGACCACCATGAGCCCTACCTTGACTAGTGGACCACAGTGGCATTTTGTTTCCCTTGGATTTAGCATCAATTCAGAGCCAGTGTATAACAACCTCTTCAAAAGTCTGGGTGTTTCTTTTTTCCTAGTGTCCATTCACTCTAATAAAATGCTACAATTCCCTTTAGAGAAAGCTTAGAGGAAGATTAACACTACCTATCTGAAAATTTTTCTGAAGTGATTTTATAGCTCAAAAATATGTGGGGTTTTTTTGTAAAAGCATTTATGGTAGAGCAAAAAGATGACAAAATATTCATTTTCTTTCATTGAAAATGTATTTGTTGAGTGCCCCCTGTGTACCAGGCCTTGTTAAAGTTGATGGATATAAAGAAATATCCTCATTGATCTCAAGTTTTAGTAAGCAGAAAAAAAAAATATCTCAGATAATTTTAGATTATGATAGGTTCACCAAAAGGAATAAACAAGATGATATGATAGAGATATCAAAGGGAGATTTGGGGGGAGACACATCAGATAAAATGGTTGGCAAAGGCCAATCTGAAAATGTAAGATTGAGGTTAAAATGTGAAGGAAACAATGGAACCAGTCATGAGAAGAACTGAAAGAGGAGGTTCCCAGGCAGAAAAACCAAGTCTCTCAGAGACCCTGAGTGGGGATGTGTCTGGGTCCCTCAAGCACGGTGAGCCAGAAGGGTAGTATGAGGTGAGGTAAGAGAAGCTGAGGGCAACATGTAGGTCCTTGTAAGTAAGAAACTTATGTAGTTAATTCTGGTATAATAAAACATATGCATTTCTAAAAACCACTCTGCAATGCAAATCAGACAAAAAAAAAAAACCATGGGAAAACACGGGGCGAGAGGTAAAATATTTAAAATTTTTGTGACACGTTAAAAACTGATTAAAACCTAATAATAACAGCACATTTTTGCACACTTGTAATGATTAACTACATAAATACTACAGTAACCATAACATACTACCTTAAAAAAGACCTGAAGCTTGTTCATGGAAGCGGGCATCGGAAGCATTGCAGCGCTGAATTTTGGGTAGCGGAAGGAGGGTCGTCTGAAATCCAACCGCAAATAGTAACACCTGATGTGGACAGATGTGGCCTATAACACACAGTGAACTGAGGAAGCTGGTGGGGGGTGATGAGCTTGCATGCGTGCTCCATTCACCGAGTGCAGTATCTGCTTTGGTGTTTTTCAAACATTAGCAAATGTGAAACTCACAATGCTCAAATTGTTCCTTAATATATCTGTCATTTTTTCAAAACAAGCATTATAGCAGAACGAACTGTATTTTACTCTAATTGTGGGAGACGCCACTGGAAGCTTTTAAATAGCAAAGTGGCTTCCTGAGAAACTTAACAGAAGACCATGGGGGAGAAGAAGGGGAAAAAAAAAGAGGTTAGAGAGGGAGGGAGCCAAAACATAAGAGAC